>NW_027258964.1:40000-45518 GCF_045791955.1 Oncorhynchus clarkii lewisi | reverse complement strand
CCCTCTCTCTTCCTCTCTGTCCCTCTCTCTCCCTCTCTCTCTCTCCCTCTCTCTCTCCCTCTCTCTCCCTCTCCCTCTCTCTCTCCCTCTCTCTCCCTCTCTCTTTCTCTCTGTCCCTCTCTCTCTCCCTCTCTCACTCCCTCTCTCTCCCTCTCTCTTCCTCTCTGTCCCTCTCTCTCCCTCTCTCTCTCCCTCTCTGTCCCTCTCTCTCTCTCTCTCTCTCTCTCTCTCTCTCTCCCTCTCTCTCCCTCTCTCTCTCCCTCTCTCTCACCCTCTCTCTCTCCCTCTCTGTCCCTCTCTCTCCCCCTCCTCTCTCCAGTGCTTCATTTGAGCCAGTTCCTACCGGAACAGTATCAGGCACCTCTCAGTTTTGGACTGTTTCGTTCTGGAACCCATTTACCAGGATCCGGTACCTCTGGTGGCATGAACAATTCAAGCTGCCTCCTCTGTAATTCTCACGCCCCCTAAAAAAGTAACGTAAAAATGTGCCTGATATTCTACGAATGGATTTGTGTTGGTCCGGCCCGGGATCATGGTTTGCGCGGGACATCGCTGTCTCCCGCAGAACCAGAATGACATTCACTTTCTATGGTCTCGCTCCCTCTCTCTGTTCTGATAGACATGAGCCTGCAAAACGTCTCTCCTTGCGTTGCCCTTCATCATGTATTTTCCTTGTAGAATCATAGCCGTGCGAAGGGAGACGGAGGTGCCTCAGCAGCCCTGAAGAATCTAAATACATGTGCCAAAGTGATGTGATTACTGCTGTGTGTTCGGAAAGAAGTGACATCATTTAGATGACTACATCAGGAGTAGGCCTGTCATTTAGCCACAGAGGATCAATAGCACAGCCGCTGGAAGTAGGAGTGCTGAGAGTGCTGCAACACCCCCTGAAAAAGTTGGGAGGAAAATATCATCACAAAAGTAGTGCACTGGGCTTTTACTAGTATTAGTGGACCGAGGTAGACGTCTGTAGGGCGGGCAACATTCTTTGAAGCATCTCTGCTTAGAATTAAGAACAGTATCTTGCAGGATTCAATAGTTGGAATTGTAAGAGATGTTGCCCTGTCCCATTTTGTGAAAGCAATGTTTTCACAGAAGTAAGTGCACTGGGTCTTTACTAGTCCTGTAGTAGTGAACCAACATAGACGTCTTCGCAGAGAGATAGGAGTTTGGCACCAGCACGTCGGCCATCGCCATTAAGTGAACTGTGCACCGGGTGAGTCAGTGGAACTGGGAAGCTTTTTGTAGGACTGTAATTTCCTCCTCATATTGTACAATATGTGTCTCCACCTACCTAGGCCCACTAATGATGGATTCATGACAAGGTTGTTTTTCTTGATCTCAGACTCTTGTCAGTGTCAGTCTATCCTGTCATCTCCATCATCTGTGAGGTATTAAAACAGATTCTGCTGAAGTCTCCAGTCATCTAAAATGATGTAGAGTTGCATGAAATGCGCTTATAAAAGGCCCCCCAAAAATTCTGAACTTGAGGCTTGAGGCTTCAATTTTTTTTTGCACATCTGTGCATCATCTGCAAGTGGCTTTAGTCTTCTACTGCAGCACACACAAGCGAGGATAATGCCTGCAATGCTTTATTATAAAGGTGATTTTTATTCATGCGTTCTGGTACTTCAGAGCCCCCCAGGTCATCCCCCTCTTGGCTCACTTTTTGTTCCAGCACCAATTGACAAATTTAGCACTGCCTCTCTCCTCCTCAGACCACTTTATTTCCCTGCCTCTCTCCTCCTCAGACCACTTTATTTCCCTGCCTCTCTCCTCCTCAGACCACTTTATTTCCCTGGCTCTCTCCTCCTCAGACCACTTTATTTCCCTGCCTCTCTCCTCCTCAGACCACTTTATTTCCCTGCCTCTCTCCTCCTCAGACCACTTTATTTCCCTGCCTCTCTCCTCCTCAGACCACTTTATTTCCCTGCCTCTCTCCTCCTCAGACCACTTTATTTCCCTGCCTCTCTCCTCCTCAGACCACTTTATTTCCCTGCCTCTCTCCTCCTCAGACCACTTTATTTCCCTGCCTCTCTCCTCCTCAGACCACTTTATTTCCCTGCCTCTCTCCTCCTCAGACCACTTTATTTCCCTGCCTCTCTCCTCCTCAGACCACTTTATTTCCCTGCCTCTCTCCTCCTCAGACCACTTTATTTCCCTGTCTCTCTCCTCCTCAGACCACTTTATTTCCCTATGGCATCCTATGCAGCGCTTCCCTCCATGTCCCTAACACTCATTAAGTGTTTTATCTCTTTCCCTCACTTTGGTTTTCTCCCTCATCTCTTTCAAGCCTCACTATCTTCCTTCCCTCTGGTCCATCCATTAATTTCTATCAGGCAGCTCATCTTTCTCAACACAAGTCCCCCGTTGAGATTGTTGCTACGCACATTTCCAACACAAGGTGACAGACTGGTCTCTGTAATCTAAGAAAGTCTCTCATATGATGCATACACTCACACACACATTCACACACCCATATACACACACACACACATTCACACACCCATATACACACACACATTCACACACCCATATACACACACACACACACACACACACACATTCACACACCCATATACACACACACACACACATTCACACACCCATATACACACACACACACACATTCACACACCCATATACACACACACACACATGCGTGCGTGCACATGTAAACACATGAGACGCTTTGATGGTTTTGACCTCTTTTAGTGCTTGAAGTGAAACTGCATGTACACTTTTAGAAAAAAAGGTGCTATCTAGAACCGAAAAGTGTTATTTGGCTGTCCATAAGAGTACACTTTGAAGAAACACTTTTTGTTCCAGGTAGAAGCCTTTCCACAGAGGATTCTACATGGAACCAAAATAATTCTACCTGGAACCAAAAAGGGTTCTCCTGTTGGGACAGCCGCATAAACCCTTTTGGAACCCTTTTTTCCAAGATTTTGTGTGTGTGTGTGTGTGTGTGTGTGTGTGTGTGTGTGTGTGTGTGTGTGTGTGTGTGTGTGTGTGTGTGTGTGTGTGTGTGTGTGTGTGTGTGTGTGTGTGTGTGTGTTTGTTTGTTTGTTTGTTTGTTTGTTTACCGCTCCATAGCCTGAGGAGGGCCATGTAGTGGCAGAAATCTAGGTCTGGGTCTTCTAATCATCTGTCAGAGTGTGAGAGTCACACTTGAAGGCTTGGCTGTCTTGAATAGCAGAGGATAAGTGAGGAGAGGAGACAGGAGGAGATGTGTAGGGCTTTGTAGGATCCTTGATCCTTCCCTTGTGATGTCAGACTGTCTGAAGTAATGTGAAGGCTGTGCAAGAGCAGAACGATGTTTTTCAAATAGAAGGAACAGTATCTAGCATCAGAAAACACTCTTTTCAGGGATTCCCAAACTCTTTAGATACATTTTTCAAACTCCTGGATGAATGCTGTAGTTCAATTAAATCTTATTACATACTGATCTAAACACATCATCTCTCTCTCTCCCCCTCTCTCTCCCTCTCTTTCCCCCTCTCTCTCCCTCTCTCCCCCTCTCTGTCCCTCTCTCCCCCTTTCTCTCCCTCTCTCTCCCTCTCTCTCTCCCCCTCTCTCTCCCCCTTTCTCTCCCTCTCTCTCCCTCTCTCTCTCCCCCTCTCTCTCTTTCTCTCCCTATCTCTCTCTCTCCCTCTCTGTCCCTCTCTCCCTCTCCCTCTCCCTCTCTCTCTCTCCCCCCTCTCTCCCCCTTTCTCTCCCTCTCTCCCCCCCTCTCTCCCTCTGTCTCTCTCTCTCTCTATCTCTCTCTCTCTCTCCCCCTCTCTGTCCCTCTCTCCCCCTTTCTCTCCCTCTCTCTCCCTCTCTCTCTCCCCCTCTCTCTCCCTCTCCCTCTGTCTCTCTCTGGAACACACACATGTAGACATTTTATTTTATAATCCATGTACAACAAAGAAACTGTCTTCCATTGTTACTCCACCCACTGCTCACCCGCCCCAGGACTCGTCTCCATAGGGTGCTGCTGTCATCTGAACACACACACACTGTGATATACACACACGTTTGCCTTTACGGGTGACTCTTCTGCCATCTGGTGTTCTGCTGAAGCTAGAGGTCGACGTAGCACTTGTGACAGCGTCTAATGTCAACGCTTATGTACAAGCCTCACAGTGTCTAAACCCAAGGGACATTAGCTATGCTAAGCAAACACAACACCATCTTCTAACTAGTTTGCGTCCCAAATTGTGCCCTATCCCACATAGTGCACTACTTTTGACCTGGGCCCATAGGGCTCTTGTCAAACGTAGTGCACTATGTAGGGCATAGGGTGCCATTTGGGATTCAGACTGACTCACAGACGCTGTCTTACTGTATCTGCGTACTTACTTATTTAGTCATTTATTTATTTACCCACAACATTAAGAAAGAGAGACACTAACATCTTAAATTGAAAAAACATTTTTAAGTGATTTTTTTGATTTTATTGAACAGATGGTGACAGAGGATGCCAGTGGGAAAGAGAGAAAGGTTGTAGCAAAGGGCAGGAGGCTGGATTTCAATCCATGCCGACAATGTAGACGTGTGCCAGAGGTCGTGGCATTACAGCCAGACCAGCCAGGCCACTTCATCCAGTTCCACTAGTAGGAATAGTTCATTTGAAGCATCGCTGAAGCCCGCTGCTTTGTTTGAGGAAGGAATCCACTGGCCAAAAGTCAAAATGGCTGCCGCAACTAAAGGCACGTGCCTGTAACAAACGTTATGACCCTCGTCTCTGCCTGTGTGTTAATGTGAGCCTCCTCTAGCGTGGAGTCAGCTTGTATAAGAGCAATAAGCTTGAAATAAATATTCCTCTTATAAGACTGCCAAGTTCATTTTCCCTGCGAATGGTGCCATGAGATACATTTTGAGCAGTAAGGCATGTGTGTTTGAAGCTTTCAAAATAATTAAGCTGTGTAATATAATTCTGCTTTGAGTTACGTAAATGTAACAAATGTGATGTCTTGTTTTTGAGAAAATCTAGGAGCATGTTAGAGGGCAATTTGGGCCACATTAACATAAATACAGAACAAATCAGTGAGATGATTAATGGTATGCAGTGTCACAGTGATCCCTGAGACAAGAACTGTCCTACAGGAGTTTAAACAGTAGACAGTTGTATCTGGTGGTGTTAAAGTCTCCCAGGGGCTCTATGCTCCTCTATGTGAGGGAGAGTGTTCCAGTGTTAGTCTATGGAGACTGGGAGGCTGCAGTGCGTGGGTTGCTCTGTGTACTGAATGGGGACAAAAGGAGGAGAGGAAGCTGGAGAGGTCGATGTGTCCCTGTCTGTCCAAGGTGAACACCCCGCTGAGAGCAGGAGACAGAGACTGATAGTGTTAGTACACAGGTTAAATACAGAGAAAAGGCTCTAGAAACACACTTTACCAAACAGAGGACACCTTATAAACAGTTTTAATGTGGCAGTCTGTCATCGGTTCAGTAATAGAACTAGTAACATAGGACGAAAGGGGGAGGTCGTATCAAAAATGAGAAATATTTCCCCAAGGAAGAAAGTTAGCTACAG
>NW_027258964.1:0-35000 GCF_045791955.1 Oncorhynchus clarkii lewisi | reverse complement strand
GGATGAGTATTAGACACTACAGTACAGTATAGTATAAATTATACATTGTACGAGTAGAAGTGAACCCCATAGACAGAGCTGACCCTTGACCTTCCCCTCCAGGCTGGTCTCTATGCTCTACTTCAGTCTACTCCTATCACTTCATTAAGGCTTTAGCTCTGGGCCCAGTACATTAAGGGTGTGATATTAACAGTGGTGGACTGTGGCTGAGTGTTGCAGGGGTGGGCAAGGGACTGGACATGCACCTTAGTGCTCATTGAAGCCATAAGTTGCACTGAAAACTGGAACTTCTGCAATCTCTGGCTTTGGACATTAGATTATATGTACACTGAACAATAATATAAATGCAACATGTAAAGTGTTGGTCCCATGTTTCATGAGCTAAAATAAAAGTACCCATACCCACAAAAAGCTTATTTCTGTCTAATTTTGGGCACAAATTTGTGTACATCCCTGTTAGTGAGCATTTCTCCTTTGCCAAGATAATCCATCCACCTGACAGGTGTGGCATAACAAGAAGCTCATTAAACAGCATGACATTCACAGGTGCACCTTGTGCTTGGGACAATAAAAGGTCACTCTAAAATGTGCAGTATTGTCACACAGCACAATGCCCCAGATTTCCCAAGTTTTGAAGGAGCGTGCAATTGGCATGTTGACTGCAGGAATGTCCACCAGAGCTGTTGCCAGATAATTTCTCTACCATAAGCCGCCTCCAACGTAGTGCTAGAGAATTTGGCAGTACCAACTGTTGTGAACAGAGTGCCCCATGGTGGCGGTGGGGTTATGGTATGAGCAGGCATAATCTACAGAGAACAAACACATTTGCATTTTATCGATGACAATCTGAATGCTCAGAGATACCAGGACCGCCATTACCTCATGTTTCAGTATGATAACGCACGGCCCCATGTCACGAGGACCTGTACACAATTCTTAGAAGCTGAAAATGCCCCAGTTCTTCCATGGCCTGTATACTCACCAGACATGTCACCCATTGAGCATGTTCGGGATGCTCTGGATCAACATGTACGAAAGCGTCCTCCAGTTCCCTCCAATATCCAGCCATTGAAGAGGAGTGGGACAACATTCCACAGGCCACAATCAACAGCCTGATCAACTCTATGAGAAGGAGATGTGCTGCGCTGCATGAGGCAAATGGTGGTCACACCAGATACGGACTGGTTTTCTGATCCACGACCCTAACTTTTTTTAAGGTATCTGTGACTAACAGATGACTAACTGTGAATATCTGCATTCCCAAGTCATGTGAAATCTATAGATTAGGGCCTAATGAATTTATTTCAATTGACCGATTTCCTCATATGAACTGTAACTCAGTAAAATCTTTGAAATTGTTGCATGATGCGTTTCTATTTTTGTTCAGTATAAATGGATGGGTGGGTGGGTGGGTGGGTGGGTGGGTGGGTGGGTTTGTGCTTGTCTATGTGGAGATGACAGCATTTGTGAGAGACAGTGAATCTGTACAGCATGTTAAGTGTGTTTTACTGTATATGTGCATCCATGCAAGTGTGTGTGCGAACTACCTGCTTGCGTGTGTGTGAATATGTGTCTGCCTCTATCTATCTGTATACGAGGGAGAACATCTCTGCACATCACAGGGCACTGTAGTCTGGTGTGTGTGGGCGGACAGCAGGCAGCTATAGCATCCTTCACTTCCAGCTACGGAAATGGGTTACATTCTGTGTGACGGATACATCTCACCACCAGTGTGTGTGTGTGTGTGTGTGTCGTGTGTGTGTGTGTGTAGGTGTGTGTGTGCAGGTGTGTGTGTGTGGAGGCTCTACACACTATGAGAGCCATTGGGAATGCCAAGGCTAAGTGGGGCACAATTCTGGCCAACACACACACACACACACACACACACACACACACACACACACACACCACTCAGCCTCTAGTAGTAATTACAGTAGCCATCTACATGGCAACACTGCAGTTGGAAGCACTACTTATACCATATCTGGACTGTAAGCCCCGGTGGCTAATTACATGTGTGTGTGTCTGTGTGAGTGCGTGTGTGTTGTGTGTGCGTGTGTTGTATGTGACAAGCCACCCTTGGACCTACACAATGAGAGGGTTGAGTTACAAGCACTTACCAGTTTAACATTTGAACTGATCGTCTGCTCAACAGCGTTAACGTTTGGTCATGTTAGCCATGTATAGAATGTGGAAGTAGTCTGGCTGGTGTAGCAGTAATGCCGCAGCCTCCAGTACACGTCTACGGTGTCGGCATACAGTAGGTTTAAACCCCGGCCTACTGCCTTTTGACACAACGTCTATCTTTCCACGCTGTTATCCTCGTTGTCTGTTCAATAAAGTCTGAAAATACCCTACATATAATACATGTGCCCTATAGGAGGGGACGTGGGGAATGGGAACTCAGCTTGAAGTTGAAGAGCTATTTTAGAAACTTTGTAAATATCTGGGTCACACACACACACACACCCACACACATACCTAATGCTAAATACTGGTGCCCTGAAGAGCTGTTCTCTGTTCTGCTGCTAAGCCCTTGGAACATTATGGAGAGGGAGAGAGGGCGAGGTAGCGAAAGGAGAAAAAGAGAGAGACAGTAGAGAGGAAAGGGGGAAGACAGAGAGAAGAGGGGAAGACTGGGAGAGAAAGAGGAGAAGGATAGAGAGCAGAGAGAGAGAGGGAGTTTAGAGGGGGATATAAAGAGAAAAGAGAGTAGAGGGGGAGGAAAGAAGAAAGTAGGAAAGAGGAGGAACGACAGAGAATGATAGAGGGGGAGGGAGAGAGAGGGAGAGAGAGAGAGAGAGAGAGAGAGAGAGAGAGAGAGAGAGAGAAGAGAGGCTTGTTGTTTGTGTGTTTGTGTTGCCTGTCAGTCAAGCCGTAGGAAGTCCCCTTCTCCTCCTGAATTATGGAATGGATCCTGACAGGCAGATAGAGCTGCTGCTGCTGATAACCATACATAGATTCTGTCCCAAATGGCACCCTATTCCCTATATAGTGCACTACTTTTGGTATGGGCCCTGGGCAAAAGTAGTGCACTATATATGTCGGCAAAAGGGTGACATTTAGGACGCAACCAGAGAGAGCCAGAGGACAGAGGATAGTGGTGGTGTCACATCAACACCCTTCCCCTCTGTCTCGGTCCCACTGAATGGGACCTGGATATTGAGATTGGTTCCTCCCTATATAAAGAAAAATAGGTGAGAGAGAGTAGACTACCCTCTGTCTGTCTGTCTGTCTATCTGTGTGTGTGTCTGTCTGTCTGTGTGTCTCTGTTTGTCTGTCTGTCTGTGTGTGTGTCTCTGTCTGTGTGTCTGTCTTCGTGTGTCTCTGTCTGTGTGTCTGTGTGTGTGTGTGTGTCTGTCTGTGTGTTTGTGTGTCTGTCTGTCTGTCTGTCTGTCTGTCTGTCTGTCTGTCTGTCTGTCTGTATCTGTGTCTCTGTCTGTGTGTCTTTGTCCAACTAAACAGGATTTTGTTGAACTGTGAGGAGAAAAAAAGAGGGATAGAAAGAGAGGGAAGGACAGAAAGAGAGAGGGAGATCATATGAAATGGAGTAGAAAGAGAGAGGGAGATCATATGAAATGGAGTAGAAAGAGAGAGGGAGATCATATGAAATGGAATAGAAAGAGAGAGGGAGATCATATGAAATGGAGTAGAAAGAGAGAGGGAGATCATATGAAATGGAGTAGAAAGAGAGAGGGAGATCATATGAAATGGAGTAGAAAGAGAGAGGGAGATCATATGAAATGGAGTAGAAAGAGAGAGGGAGATCATATGAAATGGAGTAGAAAGAGAGCGATGGAAGGGGAGAAATGGTCTGGACTATAACCTAGATTCTCCACAAAGCGACCGGGAAGTCTGCCCAGGCAGGAATGAAAGAGAGAATAAAGGAAGGATGAGAGAGAAGGAAGAGCAAGAGAGAGTGTGGGTAGGAAGCGAAATCGTCATGGTAACACTAGGACTGGTTTGTGAGACTCTATGCCATGTACAGTTGAAGTCGGAAGTTTACATACACCTTAGCCAAACGCATTTAAACTCAGTTTTTCACAATTCCTATAATTTAATCTTGTAAAAATTCCCTGTCTTAGGTCAGTTAGGATCACCACTTTATTTTAAGAATGTGAAATGTCAAAATAATATTAGAGAGAATTATTTATTTGGGCTTATATTTCTTCCATCACATTCCCAGTGGGTCAGAAATGTACATACACTCATTATTAGTATTTGGTAGCATTGCCTTTAAATTGTTTAACTTGGGTCAAACATTTCGGGTAGAATTCCACAAGTTTTCCACAATAAGATGGGTGAATTTTGGCCCATTCCTCCTGACAGAGCTGGTGTAACTGGTGTAACTGAGTCAGGTTTGTAGGCCTCCTTGCTTGAACACACTTTTTCAGTTCTGCCCACAAAAGTCACCTTGACTTTGTTGTCCTTAAGCCATTTTGCCACAACTTTGGAAGTATGCTTGAGGTCATTGGCCCATTTGCAAACAAGCTTTAATTTCCTGACTGATGTCTTGAGATGTTGCTTCAGTATATCCACTTAATTTTCGTTCTCATGATGCCATCTATATTGTGAAGTGCACCAGTCCCTCCTGCAGCAAAGCACCCCCACAACATGATGCTGCCACCCCCATGCTTCACAGATGGGATGGTGTTCTTCGGCTTGCAAGCCTCCCCCTTTATCCTCCAATCATAACGACGGTCATTATGGCCAAACAGTTGTATTTTTGTTTCATCAGACCAGAGGACATTTCTCCAAAAAGTACGATCTTTGTCCCCATGTGCAGTTGCAAACCGCAGTCTGGCTTTTTTGTTGTGGTTTTGGAACAGTGGCTTCTTCCTTGCTGAGAGGCCTTTCAGGTTATATCGATATAGGACCCGTTTTACTCTGGATATAGATACTTTTGTACCTGTTTCCTCCAGCATCTTCACAAGGTCCTTTGCTGGAGTTCTGGGATTGATTTGCACTTTTCGCACCAAAGTACGTTCATCTCTAGGAGGCAGAACGCGTCTCCTTCCTGAGCGGTATGACGGCTGCGTGGTCCCATGGTGTTTATACTTGCGTACTATTGTTTGTACAGATGAGCGTGGTACCTTCAGATGTTTGTAAATTGCTCCCAAGGATGAACCACACTTGTGCAGGTCTACATTTTTTTTCTGAGGTCTTGGCTGATTTCTTTTGATTTTCCAATGATGTCAAGCAAAGAGGCACTGAGTTTGAAGGTAGGCATTGAAATACATCCACTGGTACACCTCCAATTGACTCAAATTATGTCAATTAGCCTATCAGAAGCTTCTAAAGCCATGACATCATTTTTGGGAATTTTCCAATCTGTTTAAAGGCACAGTCAACTTAGTGTACGTAGCCTCCCGGGTGGGGCAGTGGTTAAGGGCGCTGTACTGCAGCGCCAGCTGTGCCATCAGAGACTCTGGGTTCGCGCCCAGGCTCTGTCGTAACCGCCCGCGACCGGGAGGTCCATGGGGCGATGCACAATTGGCCTAGCATCGTCCGGGTTAGGGAGGGCTTGTCTCATCGGGCACCAGCGGCGGGCCGGGTTGCCAGGTGCACGGTGTTTCCTCCGACACATTGGTTGTTGGAAAAATGACTTGTGTCATGCACAAAGTAGATGTCCTAACCGACTTGCCAAAACTATAGTTTGTTAACAAGACATTTGTGGAGTGGTTGAAAAACTAGTTTTAATTACTCCAATCTAAGTGAATGTAAACTTCTGTTATTTATTACAAACATTTTTAGATAGAATTTGTAAGGCACTAACTATATGCATCACACACACACACACACACACACACACACACACACACACACACACACACACACACACACATGCATGTGTATACCGTGAGATGACGATGTGTAACGAACAATAGGGAAATATCAAATCAAAGTTCATTGTTGTCACTTGCATAGGTTTGCAGATGCTAATAATAACTAGCAATACAAAACAATATGCATAGAATCCCAAAAGGTACAGGTTTGTGTCAAGAACTGCAGCGCTACAGGGTTTTTCACACTCAGCAGTTTCCTGTGTGTATCAAAAATGGTCCACCATCCAAAGGACATCCAGTCAACTTGACACAACTGTGGGAAGCATTGGAGTCGACCAGCATCCCTGTGGAACGCTTTGTGTACATTTAGTTTATTTTAGTTACTTTTTTTTGCGTGGGTGTGTGCGTGGGTGTGTGCGTGGGTGTGTGCGTGGGTGTGTGCTATACCACACATAAGTTAAGTATATCTATAAGGAAAATAAGATGTGTCAAATAAATGACATCCAGCTTTGGATTTGGTTTGCTGACTTGGTAGCTAGGTGGCTACATGTCAGAGACATTCAATCCCTTCCTGGATCAAGGTCCCTGTTACCTAAATTGTTTGGTGCGTCAAAAAAAACAGATATAATAATCATCATAATTTAGGTTGAAATAGCACCCCTTGTGTGCACTTCTGGTAATACCGTATGTTCCGGTATGGTACAGAAACGGTACGACAAGATGAATATCTGCATACCGCCCAACCCTACCTCTGCCCATCAACATTATCTTATTAAATAATTATAAAATCTCTATATCACTTATTAACCTCTCCCCTCGTCTCTCCATCATCCATTCTCCTCTTCTATTGTAAACGGCTGTGACTCCTGAACACGCTCCACTGTTGGACATGAGAAAGCTCTTCTGCTCCACTTTCCAACCGTGAGATTTGACAGATCTACCAGCAGTCACAAGCACCAACACACACACACTCACTCACACACTGATACAGTATACACACACACACAGTTCACACATAGACTCTCTCTCACACACACACACACACACACACACACACACACACACACACACACACACACATACACACACACAAACACATATACACACTTCAAAGGAAAACACAGCAATGTGATCCTCTCTGAAGGAGAAGACAGCCAGTATCAGTCATCGTTGGTCACCCTCATCTATCATCTTCTCTCTATGTCTGTCTCTCTCCCTCCCCCCCTCTCTCTCTCTCTCTCTGTCTCTCTCTCTCCTCCCTCATTTTTCTTCATCTTCATCTCTCTCTCTCTCCTCCCTAATTTTTCTTCATCTTCATCTCTCTCTCTCTCTGTTGCTCTCTCTCTCTATCTCTCTCTCTTTCTCCCTCTCCTTTCCTCCATCCCTTCCTGCTACTCTTGAAAGTCAGCAGGAAGGAGCAGGTCCATCTTTGGTTCATTTGATCTGTTCTAACTAGTGTTTCACATCTGTCTGTCAGTCCTCTCTTCACTTCTCATCTTCTGATCTAAAGCTCCACGTTGGAGTCCAGCAGTGTCTTCGAGTGTCACAGACAGCAGAATACCAGTATTTGTAGGTTCTACTCCTCTGTGAGTGCCAGTTATGTAAACTCATTGTCACCAGTATGTCTAACACAGTCTAAGTCTCTTTAAGAGTGTTTACCTATTGATAATATTGTGGCAGCAGCCGTTCACATGAATCCACAAAGGGCCCGACATTGCAAGCAAACCTCAGTGTGTGTGTGTCTGTGCGTATTCATGCCCATAGGCCTGTGCAGCGGTGTGTTTGTGTGTGTATGCCTGGTACTGTACGTGCGCACACATACAGTATGTGTGTGTGTGTATGTGTGTGTGTGTGTGTGTGTGTGTGTGTGTGTGTGTGTGTGTGTGTGTGTGTGTGTGTGTGTGTGTGTGTGTGTGTGTGTACTTGTGCATGTTAATAATGTAAAGGCTCCTGGTTAGAGGATGTGCCATAGCTGACTGTTTAAAATGTGTTATTATGTTTCCCCTCCCTTCATACTGCTGTAGTAGAACACTGGTATCTCACCTGTAAAAAGACACACACTACAGACTAACACTAAACACTAACCATCACCACTAACATTAGGCCTGGAGGCTAACACTGAACCAAACGTGGGGAATGCTCAGTCACTTAACATGTGTTGTGTGTGTTAATATTGAAGTGAGGCCGGTGTGAAGTCCATTACAGTCCATTATAAGACGGGTAGCGATGTTGGTTCTGTTAATTAGGGTTGCCATATTGGGTCGATTTCAAGCATCGACTCATCTAATGGGTTTCCATTGAGTTGTATTGACGTTTGACGGCACACTAGAATCGCGCCTGTGGTGAGATCCTGAGGTTACAGGGTTGTCCTCCAACTGTGCATCCAGTCCCTGTTGGGAATCAGAATCCATATTTGGATTAAAAGGTTCAAAGTGCAACAGAGTAGGAGCACAAGAGAGCACAATGACATTACACACAACCTCCACTCCACATCCAAACAAATAGACCCCGTGTTCACAAACGGTTTTACACCATAACGGTTTTACACCATAACGGTTTTACACCATAGCTGTTTTACACCATAGCTGTTTTACACCATAGCTGTTTTACACCATAACGGTTTTACACCATAACGGTTTTACACCATAGCTGTTTTACACCATAGCTGTTTTACACCATAGCTGTTTTACACCATAACTGTTTTACACCATAACTGTTTTACACCATAACGGTTTTACACCATAACGGTTTTACACCATAGCTGTTTTACACCATAACGGTTTTACACCATAACGGTTTTACACCATAGCTGTTTTACACCATAACGGTTTTACACCATAACTGTTTTACACCATAACGGTTTTACACCATAACTGTTTTACACCATAACTGTTTTACACCATAGCTGTTTTACACCATAACGGTTTTACACCATAACTGTTTTACACCATAACTGTTTTACACCATAGCTGTTTTACACCATAACTGTTTTACACCATAACTGTTTTACACCATAACGGTTTTACACCATAACGGTTTTACACCATAACTGTTTTACACCATAGCTGTTTTACACCATAACGGTTTTACACCATAAAGGTTTTACACCATAGCTGTTTTACACCATAACGGTTTTACACCATAACTGTTTTACACCATAAAGGTTTTACACCATAACTGTTTTACACCATAACGGTTTTACACCATAACGGTTTTACACCATAACTGTTTTACACCATAAAGGTTTTACACCATAGCTGTTTTACACCATAACTGTTTTACACCATAGCTGTTTTACACCATAGCTGTTTTACACCATAGCTGTTTTACACCATAACGGTTTTACACCATAACTGTTTTACACCATAGCTGTTTTACACCATAGCTGTTTTACACCATAACTGTTTTACACCATAACGGTTTTACACCATAACTGTTTTACACCATAACGGTTTTACACCATAGCTGTTTTACACCATAGCTGTTTTACACCATAGCTGTTTTACACCATAACTGTTTTACACCATAACTGTTTTACACCATAACGGTTTTACACCATAACGGTTTTACACCATAGCTGTTTTACACCATAGCTGTTTTACACCATAGCTGTTTTACACCATAACGGTTTTACACCATAGCTGTTTTACACCATAGCTGTTTTACACCATAACGGTTTTACACCATAACTGTTTTACACCATAGCTGTTTTACACCATAGCTGTTTTACACCATAACTGTTTTACACCATAACGGTTTTACACCATAACGGTTTTACACCATAACGGTTTTACACCATAACGGTTTTACACCATAGCTGTTTTACACCATAGCTGTTTTACACCATAGCTGTTTTACACCATAGCTGTTTTACACCATAACTGTTTTACACCATAACGGTTTTACACCATAACGGTTTTACACCATAACGGTTTTACACCATAACTGTTTTACACCATAACGGTTTTACACCATAACGGTTTTACACCATAACGGTTTTACACCATAACGGTTTTACACCATAACTGTTTTACACCATAACGGTTTTACACCATAACTGTTTTACACCATAACTGTTTTACACCATAACGGTTTTACACCATAGCTGTTTTACACCATAACGGTTTTACACCATAACGGTTTTACACCATAACGGTTTTACACCATAACGGTTTTACACCATAGCTGTTTTACACCATAACGGTTTTACACCATAACGGTTTTACACCATAACTGTTTTACACCATAACGGTTTTACACCATAACTGTTTTACACCATAACGGTTTTACACCATAACTGTTTTACACCATAACTGTTTTACACCATAGCTGTTTTACACCATAACGGTTTTACACCATAACTGTTTTACACCATAACTGTTTTACACCATAACGGTTTTACACCATAACGGTTTTACACCATAACTGTTTTACACCATAGCTGTTTTACACCATAACGGTTTTACACCATAAAGGTTTTACACCATAGCTGTTTTACACCATAACGGTTTTACACCATAACTGTTTTACACCATAAAGGTTTTACACCATAACTGTTTTACACCATAACGGTTTTACACCATAACGGTTTTACACCATAACTGTTTTACACCATAAAGGTTTTACACCATAGCTGTTTTACACCATAAAGGTTTTACACCATAGCTGTTTTACACCATAACTGTTTTACACCATAAAGGTTTTACACCATAACTGTTTTACACCATAACTGTTTTACACCATAGCTGTTTTACACCATAGCTGTTTTACACCATAGCTGTTTTACACCATAACTGTTTTACACCATAGCTGTTTTACACCATAACGGTTTTACACCATAACGGTTTTACACCATAACTGTTTTACACCATAACGGTTTTACACCATAACTGTTTTACACCATAACGGTTTTACACCATAGCTGTTTTACACCATAGCTGTTCTCCATTTACCTCTCTGTTTGAGTCCCATAGTTATACCGCTGTCCTCACATCCTCACATCCCTGCTTCCTCACATCCCTGCTTCCTCACATCCCTGCTTCCTCACATCCCTGCTTCACCGCTCACTTCCTCACATCCCTGCTTCATTGCTCACTTCCTCACATTCCTGCTTCCTCACATCCCTGCTTCACCGCTCACTTCCTCACATCCCTGCTTCACCACTCACTTCCTCACATCCCTGCTTCCTCACATCCCTGCTTCACCACTCACTTCCTCACATCCCTGCTTCCTCACATCCCTGCTTCACCACTCACTTCCTCACATCCCTGCTTCCCCACTCACTTCCTCACATCCCTGCTTCCCCACTCACTTCCACACATCCCTGCTTCTCCACTCACTTCCTCACATCCCTGCTTCTCCACTCACTTCATCACATCCCTGCTTCCCCACTCACTTCCTCACATCCCTGCTTCCTCACATCCCTGCTTCTCCACTCACTTCCTCACATCCCTGCTTCCCCACTCACTTCCTCACATCCCTGCTTCCTCACATCCCTGCTTCCCCACTCACTTCCTCACATCCCTGCTTCCCCACTCACTTCCTCACATCCCTGCTTCCTCACATCCCTGCTTCTCCACTCACTTCCTCACATCCCTGCTTCACCACTCACTTCCTCACATCCCTGCTTCCCCACTCACTTCCTCACATCCCTGCTTCCCCGCTCACTTCCTCACATCCCTGCTTCCCCGCTCACTTCCTCACATCCCTGCTTCACCACTCACCTCCTCACATCCCTGCTTCCTCACATCCCTGCTTCACCGCTCACTTCCTCACATCCCTGCTTCCTCACATCCCTGCTTCAACACTCACTTCCTCACATCCCTGCTTCCCCACTCACTTCCTCACATCCCTGCTTCTCCACTCACTTCCTCACATCCCTGCTTCACCGCTCACTTCCTCACATCCCTGCTTCTCCACTCACTTTCTCACATCCCTGCTTCTCCACTCACTTCCTCACATCCCTGCTTCACCACTCACTTCCTCACATCCCTGCTTCTCCACTCACTTCCTCACTTCCACACACACACACACACACACACACACACACACACACACACACACACACACACCTAGCAAACACACTCTCTATTATGGTGGTCATAGTGGGAGTTAGCCCAGTGGATCACACAACCCCTGTTTCAACTTCTTCTCTTTAGATCCTCAGTAGCACACACACACACAACCACTCATCTGATCACACACACACACACACACACACACACACACACACACACACACACACACACACACACACACACACACACACACACACACACACACACACACACACACACACACACACACACAGAGACCTTCCCTTTGACACAGATTCACACATACTCACACACAAGCCCTTTATCTCCCTAACCCCTGTTAGATCCTCCAAACAGCTCTGATCAGAATACTGCTGAGCCCCTCCAATGATCACAAGACCCTTTGACAGAGAGAGACCGAGGATGTAGGGTACATGATCATGCAATATGCATGGTGCGGTAGGAGCGTGGGATGCTAAAACGCTACATAGCTAAATCTCACCGCATACTGAACACTATTAGAAAAAATGGTGCAATCTAGACCCTAAAAGGATTATTCGGCTGTCCCCATAGGAGAACCCTTTGAATAACCTTTTTTGGTTCCAGGTAGAAACCCTTTTGGTTCCAGGTAGAACTATTTTGGGTTCCATGTAGAACCGTCTGTGTAACATGGAAGATTATGTGTTTAGATCAGTATGTAATAAGATTTAATTGAACTACAGCATTCATCCAGGAGTTTGAAAAATGTATCTAAAGAGTTTGGGAATCCCTGAAAAGAGTATTCTCTGATGCTAGATACTGTTCCTTCTATTTGAAAAACATTGTTCTGCTCTTGCACAGCCTTCACATTACTTCAGATAGTCTGACATCACAAGGGAAGGATCAAGGATCCTACAAAGCCCTACACATCTCCTCCTCCTCTCCTCCCGTCTCCTCTCCTCACTTCTCCTCTGCTATTCAAGACAGCCAAGCCTTCAAGTGTGACTCTCACACTTGACAGATGATTAGAAGACCAGACCTAGATTTCTGCCACTACATGGCCCTCCAGACACACACACACGCATGCACACACACACGTACGTACAATCTTAGAAAAAAGGGTTCCAAAAGTGTTTCTGTGGCTGTCCCAACAGGAGAACCCTTTTGGGTTCCATGTAGAACCCTCTGTGGAAAGGCGTTCTTCCTGGAACCCAAAAATATGATCCTATGGGGACGGCCGAAGAACCCTTTTGGAACCCTTTTTTCTAGGAGTGTACGCTAACATCTGAGCCCTCACCGGGGCCCTCAGGCCTGTGTAGGGTGAAGGGGAATGAGAGGAGACAGTATTAGCGTTAGCCTGTGATGTGGTTGAGTCATCTTCAGAGCTCAGCACCCGTAGGGACAGAGACCATGCATATGAATAGCATCGTTTGCATCCCACATGGCACCCTATTATCCTATAGTGCACTACTTTTGACCAGAACCCCATGGACCCTGGTCAAAAGTAGTGCACTATGCATGGAATAAGGTGCCATTTGGGACACATCCCCGTTTAAGACTACTTTTGGTCGTTGCTATACATGGGTACTATTGGGAAGGCATAATAACCCTGCTGAACCATGGCTGTTGTAAATGCCAGTGGGGCAAAACTGGATGTACTGTGACAATGTTTTCCTGACGTTTTCCTGACGTTCTGGTCAGGTTGTTTACTGGTTTTTACACCCTTTTTGTTGTTGCAAACAGTAAAAAATGTCTATGTGGTTGTAATCTGGTTAGCTAATGACGTCTTCTCAGCCAGAAAAACAGTTTACAACCACGTCACATGGTAAATCTTGTCCGCTGTGTTAAGCAGCAGTATCAATGTATATAGAACTATCAATAGAACTAGATACAGTGGGGCAAAATTTATTTATTGTATTTATATGTATTTAGTCAGCCACCAATTGTGCAACGACCATTGCCAACAAAGGGTATATAACATACAGTAGTTATATTTCTATACAGGAGTTATATCTCTATACAGGAGTTATATCTCTATACAGTAGTTATATTTCTATACAGGAGTTATATCTCTATACAGGAGTTATATCTCTATACAGTAGTTATATCTCTATACAGGAGTTATATCTCTATGCAGTAGTTATATCTCTATGCAGTAGTTATATCTCTATACAGGAGTTATATCTCTATGCAGTAGTTATATCTCTATACAGGAGTTATATCTCTATACAGTAGTTATATCTCTATACAGTAGTTATATCTCTATACAGTAGTTATATCTCTAACAGTAGTTATGTCTTTCACATAACTGCGTCATCTACATCTTTGTCTATGAGAGAAAAATATACCACTACCCACTCTCCCCACTATGCCAGTACCCACTCTCCCCACTATGCCAGTACCCACTCTCCCCACTATGTCAGTACCCACGTCTCCCCACTATACCAGTACCCACCTCTCCCTACTATGCCAGTACCCACTCTCCCCACTATGCCAGTACCCACGTCTCCCCACTATACCAGTACCCATCTCTCCCCACTATGCCAGTACCCACTCTCCCCACTATGCCAGTACCCACCTCTCCCCACTATGCCAGTACCCACCTCTCCCCACTATGCCATTACCCACCTCTCCCCACTATGCCAGTACCCACCTCTCTCCACTATGCCAGTACCCACCTCTCCCCACTATGCCAGTACCCACCTCTCCCCACTATGCCAGTACCCACCTCTCCCCACTATGCCAGTACCCACCTCTCCCCACTATGCCAGTACCCACCTCTCCCCACTATGCCAGTACCCACCTCTCCCGACTATACCAGTACCCACCTCTCCCCACTATGCCAGTACCCACCTCTCCCCACTATGCCAGTACCCACCTCTCCCCACTATGCCAGTACCCACCTCTACCCACTATACCAGTACCCACCTCTTCCCACTATGCCAGTACCCACCTCTCCCCACTATGCCAGTACCCACCTCTCCCCACTATGCCAGTACCCACCTCTACCCACTATACCAGTACCCACCTCTCCCCACTATACCAATACCCACCTCTCCCCACTATGCCAGTACCCACCTCTCCCCACTATACCAGTACCCACCTCTACCCACAATACCAATACCCACCTCTCCCCTCTATGCCAGTACCCACTTCTCCCCACTATACCAGTACCCACCTCTCCCCACTACACCAGTACCCTCTTCTCCCCACTATACCAGTACCCACTGCTACCCACGAAACCAATACCCACCTCTCCCCACTATGCCATTACCCACCTCTCCCCACTATACCAGACCAGTACCCACCTCTTCCCACTATACCAGTACCCACTATACCAGTACCCATCTCTCTCCACTATACCAGTACCCACCTCCTCTTCACACTAAACCATTACCCACCTCCTCTCCACACTAAACCAGTACACACCTCCTCTCCACACTAAACCAGTACCCACCTCCTCTCCACACAAAACCAGTACCCACCTCCTCTCCACACTAAACCAGTACCCACCTCCTCTCTACACTAAACCAGTACCCACCTCCTCTCCACACTAAACCAGTACCCACCTCCTCTCCACACTAAACCAGTACCCACCTCCTCTCCACACTAAACCAGTACCCACCTCCTCTCCACACTATACCAGTACCCACCTCCTCTCCACACTAAACCAGTCCCCACCTCCTCTCCACACTAAACCATTACCCACCTCCTCTCCACACTAAACCAGTACCCACCTCCTCTCCACACTAAACCAGTACCCACCTCCTCTCCACACTAAACCAGTACCCACCTCCTCTCCACACTAAACCAGTACCCACCTCCTCTCCACACTAAACCAGTACCCACCTCCTCTCCACACTAAACCAGTACCCACCTCCTCTCCACACTAAACCAGTACCCACCTCCTCTCCACACTAAACCAGTACCCACCTCCTCTCCACACTAAACCAGTACCCACCTCCTCTCCACACTAAACCAGTACCCACCTCCTCTCCACACTAAACCAGTCCCCACCTCCTCTCCACACTAAACCAGTACCCACCTCCTCTCCACACTAAACCAGTACCCACCTCCTCTCCACACTAAACCAGTACCCACCTCCTCTCCACACTAAACCAGTACCCACCTCCTCTCCACACTAAACCAGTCCCCACCTCCTCTCCACACTAAACCATTACCCACCTCCTCTCCACACTAAACCAGTACCCACCTCCTCTCCACACTAAACCAGTACACACCTCCTCTCCACACTAAACCAGTACCCACCTCCTCTCCACACTAAACCAGTACCCACCTCCTCTCCACACTATACCAGTACCCACCTCCTCTCCACACTAAACCAGTCCCCACCTCCTCTCCACACTAAACCAGTCCCCACCTCCTCTCCACACTAAACCAGTCCCCACCTCCTCTCCACACTAAACCAGTACCCACCTCCTCTCCACACTAAACCAGTACCCACCTCCTCTCCACACTAAACCAGTACCCACCTCCTCTCCACACTAAACCAGTACCCACCTCCTCTCCACACTAAACCAGTACTCACCTCCTCTCCACACTAAACCATTACCCACCTCCTCTCCACACTAAACCAGTACCCACCTCCTCTCCACACTAAACCAGTACCCACCTCCTCTCCACACTAAACCAGTACCCACCTCCTCTCCACACTAAACCAGTACCCACCACCTCTCCACACTAAACCAGTCCCCACCTCCTCTCCACACTAAACCAGTACCCACCTCCTCTCCACACTAAACCAGTACTCACCTCCTCTCCACACTAAACCATTACCCACCTCCTCTCCACACTAAACCAGTCCCCACCTCCTCTCCACACTAAACCAGTCCCCACCTCCTCTCCACACTAAACCAGTACCCACCTCCTCTCCACACTAAACCAGTACTCACCTCCTCTCCACACTAAACCATTACCCACCTCCTCTCCACACTAAACCAGTACACACCTCCTCTCCACACTAAACCAGTCCCCACCTCCTCTCCACACTAAACCAGTCCCCACCTCCTCTCCACACTAAACCAGTACTCACCTCCTCTCCACACTAAACCATTACCCACCTTCTCTCCACACTAAACCAGTACTCACCTCCTCTCCACACTAAACCATTACCCACCTCCTCTCCACACTAAACCAGTACCCACCTCCTCTCCACACTAAACCAGTCCCCACCTCCTCTCCACACTAAACCAGTCCCCACCTCCTCTCCACACTAAACCAGTACTCACCTCCTCTCCACACTAAACCATTACCCACCTCCTCTCCACACTAAACCAGTACCCACCTCCTCTCCACACTAAACCAGTACCCACCTCCTCTCCACACTAAACCAGTACTCACCTCCTCTCCACACTAAACCATTACCCACCTCCTCTCCACACTAAACCAGTACCCACCTCCTCTCCACACTAAACCAGTCCCCACCTCCTCTCCACACTAAACCAGTCCCCACCTCCTCTCCACACTAAACCAGTACTCACCTCCTCTCCACACTAAACCATTACCCACCTCCTCTCCACACTAAACCAGTACCCACCTCCTCTCCACACTAAACCAGTACCCACCTCCTCTCCACACTAAACCAGTACCCACCTCCTCTCCACACTAAACCAGTACCCACCACCTCTCCACACTAAACCAGTCCCCACCTCCTCTCCACACTAAACCAGTACCCACCTCCTCTCCACACTATACCAGGGTCCTGCCCTGCTGTTTCCTCCACTGAACATTGATTATTCAGCAACCATAAAAATGTAATGTACAGTCGGCGGGTTTCTTCCCCAGAGGAAAGTAACTGAATGGAATACTTCTAGTTGTTCTACTGTTAATACTGTATGACCACATAGGTTACTGTGGCTGGCTGAAACTAGCCATAAATAATGCCATATACAAGAACTGAGTATACTTTGAACAAATACAGGATACCGTTCTTTTGTAGTGGGTTTGGATTTGCTCGTAGCTCTTTCAGTGTTTTACACTAACCTCTCTGCCTTTCTCTCTGTCTGTCTGTCCATCCGTCCGTCTGTTCGTCTGTCTGTAGATTCTGATTGGAGAGGTGACAACGTTCTTTGTGAAAGCGGAGGGGGCTCAGGAGAAGACCATTGTGACGGCTGACTGTTGTTACTTCAACCCCCTCCTCCGCAGGATAGTACGCTTTCTGGGTGAGCCTCGGCTATAGGTCCCACTGTACATTAGACCATATTAAACCTGGTGTATATTGGTCCTAATATATTGTGCACTATATTGGGCATGCTGCCTCACTACTGTCATTCAGCATTGAATGAAGGGTTTTTATCTCTCTCTGCCCTCTCGTCTGTCTCTCTGTTTCTCCCTTCTCCTCTCCCTCTCTTCCTATCCCTCTCTCTCTCCTCCCCCATCCTCTCCCCTCACCCTCCACCTCCTCCACCCCCGTTCTCCTCCTCCACCCCCTTAGGCGTCTACTCCTTTGGCCTCTTCGCCACCACCATCTTCGCCAACGCAGGCCAGGTGGTGACAGGAAACCAGACCCCTCACTTCCTGTCTGCCTGCCGCCCCAACTACACAGTCTTGGGCTGCCAGTCCCCCATGCAGTACATCACAGAGCGACGCGCCTGCACTGGGAACCCCTACCTGGTTGCGTCTGCACGCAAGTCCTTCCCCTCCAAGGACGCGGCCCTCAGCATCTACTCTGCTGTCTACACAGTGGTAGGAACTAGGGGGGAGTTAGAGGGGAAGGAATAAAGTGTGACACCGGGAAGAATAGAGATATGTTTTCTGATATCAGTGTTTTGAAGTGTGAATGTATGTTTCTGTACATTTCTATGTGCTTAGTGGAGGTAGAGGGTATATCTAGAATTTATATCTCTGTGTGTGCTTCTGTGGAGGTACTGTATATTTAGACTTTATAACTCTGTGTGTGCTTCTGTGGCGGTGATGTATATCTAGACTCTATAGCTCTGTCTGCTTCTGTGGAGGCACTGTATATTTAGACTTAATATCTCCGTGTGTGCTTCTGTGGAGGTACTGTATATCTAGACTTCATAGCTCTGTGTCTGCTTCTGTGGAGGTACTGTGTAAGAGTGCGTGCTGGTTGCGGTGATGTCAGGTGAACTTGGTAAACTTGGTATAAAACGGAGCAGTTTAATTGAGTGCTCAAAAACCAAAATATACAAAATAATAGAAGTGGGTACAAAACCCGTCGCACACCAGAACATATCCTGCACATAGCTTACAAACAAACAATCACCGACAAGGACAATGAGGGGGAACAGAGGGTTAAATACACACATGTAATGAATGGGATTGGAACCAGGTGTGATACAAGACAAGACAAAACCAAAGGAAAATGAAAAGAGGATCAGCGATGGCTAGAAGGTCGGCGACTTCGAACGCCGCCCGAACAAGGAGAGGGACCAAGTTCGGCGGAAGTCGTGACAGTAACCACCCCCTGATGCGCGGTTCCAGCAGCATGTCGACACCAGCCTCGGGGACGACCCGGAGGGCGAGGCGCAGGGCGATCCGGACGAAGACGGTGGAACTCCTGCAGCATAGATGGGTCCAACACGTCCTCGACCGGAACCCAGCACCTGTCCTCCAGACCGTACCCCTCCCACTCCACGAGATACTGAAGGCCCCTCGCCTGGCGCCTCGAATCCAGTATGGAGCGAACGGAGTACGCCAGGGCCCCCGATGTCCAGAGGGGGCGGAGAAACCTCCCGCACCTCAAACTCCTGGAGCAGGCCAGCCACCACCGGCCTGAGGAGAGACACATGGAACAAGGGGTTAATACGGTAATCGGGTGGAAGCTGTAACCTATAACAAACCTTGTTCACTCTCCTCAGGACTTTAAATGGCCCCACAAACCGCGGACCCAGCTTCCGGCAGGGCAGGCGGAGGGGCAGGTTTTGGGTCGAGAGCCAGACCCGGTCCCCCAGTACGAACAACGGGGTCTCACTGTTGTGGCGATCTGCATTAACCTTCTGGCGTGTCACGGCCTGCTGAAGGTGGACACGGATGGCTTCCCATGTCTCCTCTGCGTGCCTGAACCAGTCTTCCACCGCATGAACCTCGGTCTGACCCTGATGCCAAGGCGCCAGAACCGACTGGTTGCCCAGTACGCACTGGAAGGAAGAGATGTTAGTGGAGGAGTGGCGGAGCGAGTTCTGTGCCATCTCGGCCCAGGGCACGTACTCCACACAGTCCCCCGGCCGGAACTGGCAATAGGACCGCAGAAACCTGCCCACATCCTGGTTCACTCTCTCCACCTGCCCATTACTCTCGGGGTGAAACCCTGAAGTAAGGCTGATCGAGACCAACAGACGTTCCATGAACGCCTTCCAGACCCTAGACGTGAACTGGGGACCCCGATCAGACACTATATCCTCAGGCACCCTGTAGTGCTGGAAGACGTGTGTAAACAAGGCCTCCGCAGTCTGTAGGGCCGTAGCGAGACCGGGCAGAGGGAGGAGACGACAGGATCCACAACGACCAGGATCACGGTGTTACCCTGTGAAAGTGGAAGGTCAGTAAGAAAATCCACCGACAGGTGCGACCAAGGCCGCTGTGGAACAAGTAAGGGGTGTAGCTTACCTCTGGGCAGGTGCCTAGGAGCCTTACAGTGGGCGCACACCGAGCAGGAGTAAACATAAACCCTCACGTCCTTAGCCAAGGTAGGCCAGCAGCACCTCCCGCTCAAACAGCGCACTGTCTGACAGATCCCAGGATGACCAGAGGAGGGTGACGTGTGGGCCCAATAGATCAACCGGTCATGGGCAGCAGACGGGACGTACAGACACCCAGCGGGACACTGGATGGAAGCGGGCTCTGCACGTAACGCCTGCTCAATGTCCGTGTCCAGCTCGCACACTACCGGCGCCACCAGGCAGGAAGCGGGGAGTATGGGAGTGGGATCCAGGGGCCGCTCCTCTGTGTCATACAGCTGGGACAATGCGTCTGCCTTCGCGTTCTGGGAGCCTGGTCTGTAAGAAAGGGTAAACACAAAACAGGTGAAAAACATGGCCCACCTTGCCTGGCGAGGGTTCAGTCTCCTCGCTGCCCGGATGTACTTCAGATTGCGGTGGTCAGTCCAGATGAGAAAAGGGTGTCTAGCCCCCTCAAGCCAATGTCTCCACACCTTCAAGGCCTTGACGAAAGCCAACAACTCCCTGTCCCCCACGTCATAGTTTCGCTCCGCCGGGCTGAGCTTCTTCAAGAAGAAGGCACAGGGACCGAGCTTCGGTGGCGTACCCGAGCGCTGAGAGAGCACAGCTCCTATCCCAGCCTCGGTCGCGTCCACCTCCACTATAAACGCCAAAGAGGGATCTGGATGGGCCAGCACGGGAGCCGAGGTAAACAGAGCCCTCAGGTGACTAAAAGCCCTATCCGCCTCACTGCAAGCGCACTGGACCCCCTTCAGCAGTGAGGTAATGGGAGCTGCTACCTGACCAAAACCCCGGAAAAACCTCCGGTAGTAGTTGGCAAACCCTAAGAACCTCTGCACCTCCTTTACTGTGGTGGGAGTCGGCCAATTACACACGCCTGCAATGCGGTCACACTCCATCACCACCCCTGAGGTGGAAATGCGATACCCTAGGAAGGAGACGGACTGTTGGAAGAACAGGCATTTCTCAGCCTTGACATACAGGTCATGCTCCAACAGGCGACCAAGCACTCTGCGCACCAGGGACACATGCTCAGCGCGTGTAGCGGAGTATATCAAAATGTCCTCAATATACACCACTACACCCTGCCCGTGCATATCCCTGAAAATCTTGTCTACAAAGGCTTGGAAGACTGATGGCACATTCATCAACCCGTACAGCATGACGAGGTACTCATAGTGCCCAGAGGTGGTACTGAAAGCCGTCTTCCACTTGTCTCCCTCTCGGATACGCGCCAGGTTGTAAATGCTCCTGAGATCTAATTTGGTGAAGAATCGCGCCAGGTGCATTGACTCTATCGCTGTGGCTATGAGAGGTAGCGGGTAACTGTACCTCACCGTGATCTGATTCAGACCCCGATAGTCAATACACAGGCGCAGACCTCCCTCCTTCTTCACAAAAAAGAAACTTGAGGAGGCGGGTAAAGTGAAGGACCAAATGTATCCCTGACACAGGGATTCAGAGACATATGTTTCCATAGTCTCCGTCTCCGCCTGTGAGAGGGGATACACATGACTCCTTTGAAGTGCAGCGTCTACCAGGAAGTCTATCGCACAATCGCCCTGTCGATGAGGTGATAATTGAGTCGCCTTCTTTTTGGAGAAGGCGAGAGCCAAATCTGCATATTCAAGGGGATTGTGCACGGTGGAGACCTGGTCTGGATTCTCCACCGTAGTAGCACCAACGGAAACCCCTAAACACATACTTGAGCACTCTCGTGACCACCCCGTGAGAGCCCTCTGTGGCCAAGAAATAGGGTAGGCCCAGCACCACGGGAAACGCAGGAGAGTCAATAAGGAAGAGACTAATTCTCTCCGTATGACCCCCCCTGCGTCACCATGCCCAAAGGAGCGATGACCTCCCTAATCAACCCTGACCCTAATGGTTGACTATCTAAGGCGTGAACGGGGAAAGGCACATCCATGGGAACGATGGGGATCCCTAAACTATGGGCTAAAGCTCTGTCAATAAAATTCCCAACCGCACCTGAATTGACGAGCGCCTTATGCTGGGAATGCGGGGAAAACTCAGGGAAAGTGACAAACTCAGGGAAAGTGACAAACACAAACTGAACTCCTAAAACTGATCCAACGCCGCATCTCCCTCTCTCCACACGGCGTTGGCCCACTCCAGGGCTTTCCCGGTGAGGCACGAGACGAGGGCGGACACCCACTCACGGCCCGATGGAGTCGGATGAACGGTGGCCAGGTATAGCTCCAGTTGAAGCAGGAACCCCTGGCAGGTCGAAGCCTCTCCGTCGTACTCCTGGGGCAGGGAGACACGAATCCCACTGGAACCAGGTGGAAAAGGGGCGCTCAGGGGAGACCCCTGGTAGAGGCGCTGGAAGAACTCCCTGTCTCTCCCAGCGGTCCATAGTCCGGACAACGCGGTCCATGGCAGTGCCAAGATGGTGAAGCATTGCTGCATGCTCCCGGACGTGCTCCTCCAACCCTATAACTGGGGTACCTGCTCCTGCTGACTCCATACTGGGTCGTGATTCTGTAAGGGTGCGTGCTGGTGGCAGGGAAGTCAGGCGCAGGAGATCGAACTTGGTATAAAACGGAGCAGTTTAATTAAGTCCTCAAAAACTCAGAAAACCAAAATATACAAAATAATACAAGTGGGTACAAAACCCGTCGCACACCAGAACATATCCTGCACATAGCTTACAAACAAACAATCACCGACAAGGACAATGGGGGGGAACAGAGGGTTAAATACACACATGTAATGAATGGGATTGGAACCAGGTGTGATGGAAGACAAGACAAAACCAAAGGAAAATGAAAAGAGGATCAGCGATGGCTAGAAGGTCGGCGACTTCGAACGCCGCCCGAACAAGGAGAGGGACAAAGTTCGGCGGAAGTCGTGATATCCTGTATATGTAGACTTTTATAGCTCTGTGTGTGCTTCTGTGGCGGTACTGTATATCTAGAATGTATAGCTCTGTGTGTGCTTCTGTGGAGGTACTGTATATCTAGAACGTATAGCTCTGCTTGCATCTTAACCTCCACCTCTGTGTGTGTCTGCAGAATAACTTTTAAATGAACTATTCCTCTCTGTGTGTGTGTTTCAGATGTACGTGACGCTGGTGTTCCGTACAAAGGGCACCCGGCTGACCAAGCCCACCCTGTGTCTGACCCTCCTGTCCCTGGCTGTGCTGGTGGGGGTGGTGAGGGTCACAGAGTACAGGAACCATTGGGGTGACGTCTTGGCTGGATACCTGACCGGAGGGGCCATCGCTGCCTTCCTGGTGAGAAGACTGGGGAGTAGGGGGTGGGGAGGTGGGGGTAGGGTGGCGAACGTCCTGGTTGGATACCTGACTGGAGGGGCCATCGCTATCTTCCTTGTGTGGGGACTGGGGGAGTAGAGGTGGGGATGAGGGCTATATGGGATAGTGATGAGGGCTAGATGGGGGTAGGGGTAGTGGTGGGTGTAGGGGTGAGGGCTAGTTGTAGGGGGGGTTGATGGGGAGATGAGGGCTAGATGGGGTTAGATGTGGGTAGGGGTAGTGATGAGGGCTAGATGGGGAGATGGGGGTAGTGATGAGGGCTAGATGGGGAGATGGGGTTAGGTGTAGTGGTGGGTGTAGGGGTGGGGATTAGGGCTAGATGTGGAGATGGGGGTAGGGGCTAGATGGGGAGATGAGGGCAGTGTGGGAGCTCTCTCTCAGTGTGGGGATTTTTATTTTTATTTAATTTTACCTTTATTTAACTAGGCTAGATGGGGGTAGGGGTAGTGGTGAGAGTAGAGGTGGGGTTGAGGGCTAGATGGGGGTATGAGTAGTGGTGGGAGTAGAGGTGGGGATGAGGGCTAGATGGGGGTATTGGTGGGAGTAGAGGTGGGGATGAGGGCTAGATGGGGGTAGGGGTAGTGGTGGGAGTAGTGGTGGGGATGAGGGCTAGATGGGGGTAGGGGTAGTGGTGGGAGTAGTGGTGGGGATGAGGGCTAGATGGGGGTAGGGGTAGTGGTGGGAGTAGTGGTGGGGATGAGGGCTAGATGGGGGTAGGGGTAGTGGTGGGAGTAGTGGTGGGGATGAGGGCTAGATGGGGCTAGGGGTAGTGGTGGGAGTAGTGGTGGGGATGAGGGCTAGATGGGGGTAGGGGTAGTGGTGGGAGTAGAGGTAGGGATGAGGGCTAGATGGGGGTAGGGGTAGTGGTGGGAGTAGTGGTGGGGATGAGGGCTAGATGGGGGTAGGGGTTGTGGTGGGAGTAGTGGTGGGGATGAGGGCTAGATGGGGGTAGGGGTAGTGGTGGGAGTAGTGGTGGGGATGAGGGCTAGATGGGGGTAGGGGTAGTGGTGGGAGTAGTGGTGGGGATGAGGGCTAGATGGGGGTAGGGGTGGGGATGGGGACATTACCCATTCAGTTTCAAGTTAGAGCTGCAATGTTTCAATTTACATCACTTTAAATAAATTGTCTTCAGCAGCACATTTTTACAGTCTCTCTCTCTCTCTCTTTCTCTCTCTCTCTCTCTCTTTCCTTCTCTCCCTACCCCTTCTCTCTCCATCTATCGCTCTCATTCTCTCTCTGTGTCTCTCTTTCCATCCATCCTTTCAATCTCCACCTCTCTCTACCAGGTGACATGTGTGATCAACAACTTCCAGCAGACGGCATCAGCCCTGCCCCCGCTGCCCCCCCAGCGCCCTCAGCCCCCCCACGGCATGCTACTGTCCACCCTACCTCGCGTGGAGAGTCCACTTGAAAAGTTAAGTTGCCCTCAGGTAAGGGCTGGGCGGTCACAGGGGATAGTGTTCTCATAAAATGAGCCATCCTCACATCTCTTGTAAATATGAATGTGAATTCAATTAATTAATTTGTTCATATTCATTCTTACAAGAAGGGTATTTTTTATGGATCTCTTTAGTAGAGGTCGACCAATTAATCGGAATGGCCGATTAATTAGGGCAGATATCAAGTTTTCATAACAATCGGATATCGGTATTTTTGGGCGCCTATTTTGCCGATAATTTTTTTTATATATATTTTTTTATACCTTTATTTAACTAGGCAAGTCAGTTAAGAACACATTCTTATTTTCAATGACGGCCTAGGAGCGGGTTAACTGCCTTGTTCAGGGGCAGAACAACAGATTTTAACCTTGTCAGCTCGGGGGATCCAATCTTGCAACCTTACAGTTAACTAGTCCAACACTCTAACCACCTGCCTCTCATTGCACTCCACGAGGAGCCTGCCTGTTACGCGAATGCAGTAAGCCAAGGTAAGTTGCTAGCTAGCATTAAACTTATCTTATAAAAAACAATCAATCAATCATAATCACTAGTTATAATCACACATGGTTGATGATATTACTAGTTTATCTAGCCTGTCCTGCATTGCATATAATCAATGCAACGCTCGGGGATGATTTAACAAAAGCGCATTTGCGAAAAAAGCACAATCGTTGGGACGACTGTACCTAACCATAAACACCAATGCCTTTCTTAAAATCAATACACAGAAGTATATATTTTTAAACCTGCATATTTAGCTAAAATAAATCCAGGTTAGCAGGCAATATTAACCAGGTGAAATTGTGTCATTTCTCTGGTGTTCAGTGCAAGCAGAGTCAGGGTATATGCAACAGTTTGGACAGCCTGGCTCATTGCGAACTAATTTGCCAGAATTTTATGTAATTATGACATACATTGAAGGTTGTGCAATGTAACAAGAATATTTAGACTGGATGCCACCCATTAGATAAAATACCAAACGGTTCCATATTTCACTGAAATAATAAACGTTTTGTTTTCTAAATGATAGTTTCCGGATTCGACCATATTAATGACCAAAGGCTCGTATTTCTGTGTGTTATTATGTTATAATTAAGTCTATGATTTGATAGAGCAGTCTGACTGAGCGGTGGTAGGCAGCAGCAGGCTTGTAAGCATTCATTCAAACAGCACTTTGTGCGTTTTGCCAGCAGCCCTTCCCAAGCACAGCGCTGTTTATGACTTCAAGCCCATCAGCCTAATGTCTGGTGTAACCGATGTGAAATGGCTAGCTAGTTAGCTGGGTGTGCGCTAATAGCGTTTCAAACGTCACTTGCTCTGAGACTTGGAGTAGTTGTTCCGCTTGCTCTGCATGGGTAATGCTGCTTCGAGTGTGGCTGTTGTCAATGTGTTTCTGGTTCGAGCCCAGGTAGGGGCGAGGAGAGGGACGGAAGCTATACTGTTACACTGGCAATACTATAGTGCCTATAAGAACATCCAATAGCCAAAGGTATATGAAATACAAATGGTATAGAGAGATAGTCCTATAAATACTATATTAACTACAACCTAAAACCTCTTACCTTGGAAGTCTCATGTTAAAAGGAACCAACAACTTTCATATGTTCTCATGTTCTGAGCAAGGAACTCAAACGTTAGCTTTTTTTTACATGGCACATATTGCACTTTTACTTCTCCAACACTTTGTTTTTGCATTATTTAAACCAAATTGAACATGTTTCATTATTTATTTGAGGCTAAATACATTTTTATTGATGTATTATATTAAGTTAAAATAAGTGTTCATTCAGTATTGCTGTAATTGTCATTATTACAAATAAATAAAATAAAAAAATCGTCCGACTAATCGGTATCGGCGCTGAAAAATCATAATCGGTCGACCTCTACTCTTTAGTTTATGGGTTTGGTTGCTACATGTGTTCTCTTGCCTGGTTAACCCTCATATCCCTTATGATTAACCTGGATAAATCTAATTTAAATAGATTATACTGTTCAGTAATAATATCCTCCCCTTTTCCAACTTTATGAAACCCGATCTGTCTAAACCTTGTTCCCTCCCAACACAGACCTCTCTACCTCTTTAAATCTTCCAATCCCATTTGTATTATTCCCCTCAGTTACCCTGTACTTCTAATTATTTAACACATTCCTATCCTTCTTGCCTCTTAACCTTGTTCTCTCCTTCTCTCTCCCCTCCCCCAGGTTCCAAGACTACCGTACACTGAGATCACATGACCATCAGCCATACCTGTGTCCCGTCCCTCCCGATGTGCTCCTTCCCTCGCGGCGCTTCATCTCCAGCGAAGTCTAGACCTGCCCTCCATCTCTGAGCACCACGCCCCCTGCCCCGCCCACCCTGAGGGGCGGCCCCCTCTCCGACGCTCGTTCTCCACCCAGGTCTAGAACATGGAACCTAGAACCTAAATCACCCAGATCCAACCTCAAAACAACCTTACCTGGGAGGGACTACCTGGACTTGTCCAATAAGAAAGGCTTGTTTTCGTTTTCCGTTGCAAAACATTTTGCTACGGTGTGCAGTAATGAATACGGCCCTGAAGTAGGTAGAAGTTTACCCTAACCATTAATACATGGTCAAATATATTGTCATCCTTGTATGGTTAGGGTTGGGGGTAAGGGGAATCTGATCCTAGATCTGTGGTTAGCCTCCATCACCAAGGAGACGACCCAGGCCACGGCCATGGTAACCGGCTAAGTCCTCTGCGGGCTAAACGGATTTGATTGGATATGACGTCCTTTCCCGCTGTCTGCCTCGACCTTGTTCATCAAATGTTGTTTTTTTGACTTCTACTCTTTAGATTTTTTCCCAAGATGACCCAGTGGTGTACAAATACAAGCTCACCAAAGCCAAGACTACTAAGAGCTGTGGAAGCAATTACAGTACCTTTCCCTTCGCCACAGTTCTATTGTTTTGTCTCCACTTCTCCTTTTGGGTCTCCTCTTTTTCTTCTTCTTCTACTCTACTTTCATGTACAGACAGAGAAGTCTTCTTCTACTCTACTTTCATGTACAGACAGAGAACACTAAACAGTGGTTGAACGACACAGAAAGAGGGGCACGGTGCATAAAAATAAACAAAACACAATGGAAAGATGAGATCAATATACAGTACCGGTCAAAAGTTTGTTTATTTGTACTATTTTCTACATTGTAGAATAATAGTGAAGACATCAAAACTATAAAATAACACATATGGAATCATGTAGCAACCAAAAAAGTTAATATTTTATATTTGAGATTCTTCAAAGTAGCCACCATTTACCTTGATGACAGCTTTGCACACTCTTGGCATTCTCTCAACCAGCTTCACCTGGAATGCTTTTCCAACAGTCTTGAAGGAGTTCCCACATACGCTGAACACTTGTTGGCTGCTTTTTCCTTCACTCTGCGGTCCAACTCATCCCAAACCATCTCAATTGGGCTGAGGCCAGGTGAGTGTGGAGGCCAGGTCATCTGATTTAGCCCTACACCACTCTCCTTCTTGGTCAAATAGGCCTTATACAGCCTGGAGGTGTGTTGGGTCATTGTGCTGTTGAAAATCAGCAATGGCGTATCGCTGCAGAATGCTGTGGTAGCCATGCTGGTTAAGTGTGCCTTGAATTGTAAGTAAATGACTGACAGTGTCACCAGCAAAGCAGTGTCACCCCACACCATCACACCATCTCTTCCATGCTTCACAGTGGGAACCACACATGCAGAGATCAAAAATCTCAAATTTGGACTCATCAGACCAAAGGACAAATTGGTCTAATGTCCATTGCTCATATTTCTTGGCCCAAGCAAGTCTCTTCTTCTTATTGGTGTCCTTTAGTAATGGTTTCTTTGCAGCAATTCGACCATGAAGCACTGATACACTCAGTCTCCTCTGAACAGTTGATGTTGAGATGTGTCTGTTACTTGAACTCTGTGAAGCATATATTTGGGCTACCATTTCTGAAGCTGGTAACTCTAATGAACTTATTCTCTGCAGCAGAGGTAACTCTGGGTCTTCCTTTCCTGTGGCGGTCCTCATGAGAGCAAGTTTCATCACAGCGCTTGGTGGTTTTTGCGACTCCACTTGAAGAAACTTTCAAAGTTCTCGAAATGTTCCAGATTGACTGACCTTCATGTCTTAAAGTAATGATGGACTGTCGTTTCTCTTTGCTTATTTGAGCTGTTCTTGCCATAATATGGACTTGGTATTTTACCAAATAGGGTTATCTTCTGTATACCATCCATACCTTGTCACAACACAACTGATTCGCCTCAAACGCATTAAAAAGGAAAGAAATTCCACAAATTAACTTTTAACAAGGCACACCTATTCATTGAAATGCATTCCAGGTGACTACCTCATGAAGCTGGCTGAGAGAATGTCAAAAGTGTGCAAAGCTGTCATTAAGAATCTCAAATATAAAATATATTTTAATTTGTTTAAAACTTTTCTGGTTACTACATGATTCCATATTTGTTATTCCATAGTGTTGATGTCTTCACTATTATTCTACAATGTAGAAAATAGTAAAAATAAAGAAAAACCCTTGAATGAGTAGGTGTGTCCAAACTTTTGACTGGTACTGTAAGTCCTCAGTGACTGAACGATGGAATCAAAGGAGCTGTTTGTAAAACTCAGGAAAAATAACCAGGACAAAGGAATAAGAACAGTTAAGAAGATATTTTAAATATTTGTATGTGATGAAAGAAGATGCACTTTTGCAAATGATGGTGATGGCGCAGTTTAACTACCAGAGGCTTATATGCTTATATATGATTAAGTATATGTTGTGTATTTTGTGTTTTGGGGGATATTTAGTTTAGTTAAATACTAGTCTCTCCTCTGCTGTAGCTTCACACTATAGTAATGTGATGTTGTTTTCCCTCATCTGACAAGGAGTAACATTCAACTGGATATACTGTAACAACATGTGATTACATGACTGTTATTATACAGGTGGATACAAATGTTACAAAACATACATTAATAGCTCAAACAACCCTCAAGACGTCACGATGCAACAGCCCAGTTACTAACACCCAATACCTTTCCTACATTCTGGAATATACATTTGATATATTTCTTTAAATATACATTCATTATCACTGTTGAAGTGGACTGGCTACCTGTCATTCATTATCACTACTGAAGTGGACTGGCTACCTGTCATTCATTATCACTACTGAAGTGGACTGGCTACCTGTCGTTCATTATCACTATTGAAGTGGACTGGCTACCTGTCGTTCATTATCACTACTGAAGTGGACTGGCTACCTGTCATTCATTATCACTACTGAAGTGGACTGGCTACCTGTCATTCATAATTACTACTGAAGTGGACTGGCTACCTGTCATTCATAATTACTACTGAAGTGGACTGGCTACCTGTCATTCATTATCACTACTGAAGTGGACTGGCTACCTGTCGTTCATTATCACTATTGAAGTGGACTGGCTACCTGTCGTTCATTATCACTACTGAAGTGGACTGGCTACCTGTCATTCATTATCACTACTGAAGTGGACTGGCTACCTGTCATTCATAATTACTACTGAAGTGGACTGGCTACCTGTCATTCATTATCACTACTGAAGTGGACTGGCTACCTGTCATTCATAATTACTACTGAAGTGGACTGGCTACCTGTCATTCATAATCACTACTGAAGTGGACTGGCTACCTGTCATTCATTATCACTACTGAAGTGGACTGGCTACCTGTCATTCATAATTACTACTGAAGTGGACTGGCTACCTGTCATTCATTATCACTACTGAAGTGGACTGGCTACCTGTCATTCATAATTACTACTGAAGTGGACTGGCTACCTGTCATTCATAATCACTACTGAAGTGGACTGGCTACCTGTCATTCATAATCACTACTGAAGTGGACTGGCTACCTGTCATTCATTATCACTACTGAAGTGGACTGGCTACCTGTCATTCATAATCACTACTGAAGTGGACTGGCTACCTGTCATTCATAATCACTACTGAAGTGGACTGGCTACCTGTCATTCATTATCACTGTTGAAGTGGACTGGCTACCTGTCATTCATTATCACTACTGAAGTGGACTGGCTACCTGTCATTCATTATCACTACTGAAGTGGACTGGCTACCTGTCATTCATTATCACTACTGAAATGGACTGGCTACCTGTCATTCATTATCACTACTGAAGTGGACTGGCTACCTGTCATTCATTATCACTGTTGAAGTGGACTGGCTACCTGTCATTCATTATCACTATTGAAGTGGACTGGCTACCTGTCATTCATTATCACTATTGAAGTGGACTGGCTACCTGTCATTCATTATCACTGTTGAAGTGGACTGGCTACCTGTCATTCATTATCACTGTTGAAGTGGACTGGCTACCTGTCATTCATTATCACTGTTGAAGTGGACTGGCTACCTGTCATTCATTATCACTGTTGAAGTGGACTGGCTACCTGTCGTTCATTATCACTTTTGAAGGGGACTGTCGTTCATTATCACTGTTGAAGTGGACTGTCGTTCATTATCACTGTTGAAGTGGACTGTCGTTCATTATCACTGTTGAAGAGGACTGTCGTTCATTATCACTGTTGAAGTGGACTGTCGTTCATTATCACTGTTGAAGTGGACTGTCGTTCATTATCACTGTTGAAGTGGACTGTCGTTCATTATCACTACTGAAGTGGACTGCTACCTGTCATTCATTATCACTACTGAAGTGGACTGGCTACCTGTCATTCATTATCACTACTGAAGTGGACTGGCTACCTGTCGTTCATTATCACTACGGAAGTGGACTGGCTACCTGTCATTCATTATCACTACTGAAGTGGACTGGCTACCTGTCATTCATTATCGCTGTTGAAGTGGACTGGCTACCTACCTGTCATTCATTATCACTACTGAAGTGGACTGGCTACCTGTCATTCATTATCACTACTGAAGTGAACTGGCTACCTGTCATTCATTATCACTGTTGAAGTGGACTGGCTACCTGTCATTCATTATCACTGTTGAAGTGGACTGGCTACCTGTCGTTCATTATCACTGTTGAAGTGGACTGGCTACCTGTCATTCATTATCACTACTGAAGTGAACTGGCTACCTGTCATTCATTATCACTGTTGAAGTGGACTGGCTACCTGTCATTCATTATCACTACTGAAGTGGACTGGCTACCTGTCATTCATTATCACTATTGAAGTGGACTTCTGTGGTTTGTTTACCTGTTGATGTATTTCTATCGGTTTTATATTTATGAAGTGAAATGTTGCTGCGAGGTCAGTGTGGTTCTCGCTTTCACTTAGCATGGCAGTTTTGCTGCTATCCGTTTACACAGACCATGCCCTCTTCCTCCTGCTCCTCTTCCTCTTCCTCCCCATTGTCATCACTTTCCCCTTTCATACTTCTCCTTCTCCTTAAATAGCTTGAAATGCAACTATCGATCTGTTGTAACAAAAGTGAAATGGAACCATGTTCACTTGGGAGTCCAGGCTTCTCTTCAACCCCGTCTTTGTCAGGTCAACATCTGTACTGTGCCTCCTCTCATCCCTATTCACCACTCTATCTAGATCCCTCGTTCATTCTCTCTTTCACCTTTACCCCATTCTGTCTCCAGTCAAGTTACAACACTGGAACAAGAGTGTATCGTGTCTTAAAGGTATATAGGTTTCTCGTTGTGTTTGATTATGTTATACTGTATGTTATATCAGTCAAACATCCTGAAACTGTCTGTTAAGAGCAAGAGTAGCAAACATCTAACTTTAGCTGGATTGTAGCATAAAGAGAGAGAGAGATGAAGTGACATTCTATAACAGACGCATTGTTAACACACAGGCTGTACAGTCAGTGATCAACAATTAACTCAACTTGGGTGACTGACTGAAGTGTGTGTGTGTGTGTGTGTGTGTGTGTGTGTGTGTGTGTGTGTGTGTGTGTGTGTGTGTGTGTGTGTGTGTGTGTGTGTGTGTGTGTGTGTGTGTGTGTGTGTGTGTGTGTGTGTGTGTGAGTGAGAGAGAGAGAGAAAAACACAACATCCTAACTGTTAATGTGGTGATCCAAACTTTTTTTTTAGGGTTCCCTGGCTGTCATATACTCCTACCATAACTATGCAGTCATCATAACTTAGTGGTTCTTCAGACACTCTGAGGACTCGTTGAGAACCTCTTACAAAGCCGTCTCCATGAAGACGGTGCTCATCATAATGTTGTATTCATTATAGGATGTATCCTCTATTTTGTATAGATTTGTCAGAAAAATAAATGCCTTTTGTTATACCAAGGTTGACAAGCTCTTGTTATTTTCACCGCGCTGTTGGAAGCTCTGGTTGGAAGAAAACGTATTCCTCTCACTAATTACATGTTTATATGATTAAGCCCTGAAGGTATCGTTTCTTTAAGGATTCCACTCTAACTCGTGGAGATTCCTAGTAGAATTCAGCAAAAAGAAATGTAAGGACACAGAGAAAAGCAATCCAGTACGGTGCAATGTTTCACCTAGTGTTCTATGAACATATTTCTCCCTGAATGAGAGGTGTATCTGCAGTTCCAACAACAACAGGCGAACTCCCCGCCAGTATTTTGGTAAATAGCGGAGGGATGTGGCTGGAGAAATTAACTCACTCTCAAATTCCAATTCAAACTGATAGTTTTAAGCATGTTTTGAGGCTATTTGTTAACAATTGCATCTTCTTATTTATTTATTTTTACAAATAAAGGAGACTAAAACAAGCTCATATTTTTGCTTCTGCTGGAGTTTGAAATGTAACTAAGCTTGTGAGGCATTTATAAGTTATATTCTTCAAGAATCAATGGGTGTATATTCTTATTTTAAAAGTCCAAAAATGGATGTAGCAATCGCAGTTAGCCCCTTTAAAGAAATAAAGGCACAGTTTCTCTTCAAATAAAACATGTGAGCGAATGTTGCTGTTTATTTTGGACAAATTGGTTCCAAACAAATCATTCGAACTCATGGAACGTCAATCTCAAACTGTGAGAGTGTTCTGTTGCCACATGGTGGCGACATTTACCTCACTTGTAATTTATTGAGAGGAAAATGCACGCATCACAGTTTGATTTAAAAAAAAGTTGATTTGAGTGATTAAGCATTCCTTTTGATGAATTTAGACTCAATTTGGAAATGTGATATTTGACAAAATGCTGAGAATGGGTGTTTGGAACAGCTGGCTGATATTATGTACAGCATTTTTCAAATAAATGAATTGATAAGCTACAATAATTATTTAAAATATGCAGACAGATGCAAGCTGGCATATCTACACACATCTTCTCTCTCTATCACACACAAAGTCACACACACACACACTGAGAACTCCCAGCACTCTCTCGTAGCCCCATCATCTTCTCCGGAAATTGCCTCTCAAGCACAGTCGGAGCCCCATTAGAAAAGAGGAGTGCCATGCTGTAACCTTTTTAAAAAGACATTAGTGATGCACCTGCTTCTCTCTCTCCTACACACACTCACGTACACACACTGTCTCCCTCTCTCTCCCACACACACTCACGTACACACACTGTCTCCCTCTCTCTCTCTCACTCTGTCTCCCTCTCCTCCTGTCCCTCTCTCTCGCCTACACACACTCACGTACACACACTGTCTCCCTCTCTCTCTCTCACACTGTCTCCCTCTTTCTCTCTCACTCTGTCTCCCTCTCCTCCTGTCCCTCTCTCTCCTACACACACTCACGTACACACACTGTCTCCCTCTCTCTCCTACACACACTCACGTACACACACTGTCTCCCTCTCTCTCATACACACACTCACGTACACACACTGTCCCTCCCTCCTCCCTC
>NW_027258963.1:7500-45542 GCF_045791955.1 Oncorhynchus clarkii lewisi | reverse complement strand
TGGTGTGCCCAACTGAACTCAACCAGGTGGTTGATCTGATGACATGGGGTAGATGGTGACCTTCTCACCCCAGCCGGGTGCTGGGCAGGTGGGGGTCGGAGCTGAACTGAGCGGTGTCCATGTGGCAACGATTCATTATAATGAGGCCCAATTAATTATGACATAATTATCTGCTATTACCAGGCTGGCTGCCAAACCAGAGTGTCATTTAGAGCCAATGCCACTACAAGGCTAATCCTCCCTATCACCAATAGTAGACATGAGGATACATGGGCTAGCAGCTTCCATGATCTGACACTGATCTGACACTGATGGGAAAAATGATCAGTCACAGCAAGCAGCAACACTGCATCAATCCATCTCCTCGCAACCAAACATCGTAATTCTTTTTTGCACAGCATAGTGCATATTGGTCGTAGTCAAAATAAAATGACTACTTCCGGAATGGCACCCCTGTTTAAAGTATTTAGTGCACAACATTTGGCCAGAGCCTTGTAGATGGACGGCGAGCCGGGCGGTCTCCATGTGTGTTCCGATTCTGAAACCAATAGCCAGGGTGTCAGGGAATGGCTGCTTAATTCTCAGAGAGAGAGAGGAGTTTAATCTCTGGGATGCACGCCTGATTCTAATTCCTGCAGGATGTTACACAAGGATGTCTTCATCCAGACCGTACAGAATCTGTCCTGCTAGACAAAGACAGCCTGTGATTGGTAGACTACAGCCCAGTGGAGGCCCCTGGGTTTCCGTTTCTAAAAGATCAAATCTTAGAACTGAAATTTCAGTTAGTTTCTGTTTTAGAGTACATTGGTGGAATGTAATGGCAGTTGACCTCATATGTAAATTCAGGAGAAAATCCAGTGTCCAAATTGACTTGAAGCCAGAGCTTAGAAGTGCAGTGTGGATTTAGTTTTCACCCTGTTCTAATGACAGTTTTTAATTATCATTATTATTATTTGTTTACATTATATGACCTGTTTATCCATGCTGTGACAGCTGGCTCTATCCCCATGCCCTCGTCACCCTTTGTCTCTCAGGTTTCATATCAATTATGAAATATACATTTTCTCCCTTCAGTCTGACATCATTGCCTCACTGGGACAACTACTACAATATAACCTTTTGAGAGTCTAGTAGAAGCCCAACACCTAACACTGGGATAATAAAAGATGCACCTAAACAAGTATTTTATTAATGAACATTTTACTGCAGTGGGTTAAATCAGGGTCAAACAGTGTTTCTTGGTAGTCTTTCTACTTGGAAACAAAAGTATTACACCTCACACACAAGGTTATGGGCTCACTAAAAAGAAGACATCTATCTGTACCATGTCAGATATAGAGTTGAAATGTATTACGTTTAGAGTTTGTATACAGTACATCACATGTTATACACATCACAGAAGACTGAAATATAAGGAAACCGTTTGACATAGAAACACCGGATTTTTGGCGTTTAAAAAAAAGTTGATTAATTATGAAATGATGAAACATGTTTAAAACATTCCACACATGACGTCACCAGAGAGTGATTTGGTCATTTGACGGCAGGAAAGGTTTACAGTATATCGCTCTGTAGTCAATAGTTCTCAATAGTTTAAACATCAATGGCCAATACACAACACAGATAGGAAAATGTAGATGAACAGATAGAACATTTTAGTTAATGAGCGTGCGAACCGGCTGGATATCTACGTGACCGGCACGCACCATCCCAAACAGTCCACAGACAATAGGCTGTGGTGATTAGGCCTACAGGTCGATGATACAATGTAGGCTACCTTTATAATAACCAGTCGATGTTATCATCTCTACTCACTTGTGATATGTTGTATAACAAGCGTGGAACATGTCTAGCAGTAGGAACGCTCTTGAAAATGCTAGCATGATATCTAAACATTAGCAAACTGTGGATGATGCCAAATATGAGGAAAATGCAATGGAGTGGAATGTCGGAGGTGATGGGCAGTGAGCATCGTCAAGAGTTGATATAGGCTAGTGTTAGCCAGGGAAGGAAGTGGATAGTGGGGTAAGTTGACCCTTGAGCCAAAAGGGGTGAGTCGAGCCACCTTTGTTTCTAGGAAACCATACACAAAATATATCATTTGACCAAATATTTAGTGAGGCTTCATAATTTCATGGAGTCTGTGAAGCAAGAAACCACATGGGAAAAGTGGTAAATTAGGTCTAAAAAACAGATTTTCACGAAGTCAAATGAATTTATTCTGTTACAGGTTTCATGATGCTTGTATTTAAACCAAAGTAGATACTTTAAATATTGTTCTATATGCCAATTGGGGTCTTTATAATCTTCAATATGAGGTCCTTAACCTAGCATGAAAGTACATCCCTGTAGCTGTGTGGGCTAATATTGTCATAATGTTTGCCTTGGAGTTAGTTGAGCCAATGGTTGAGCCAATGCAAGTTGAGCAAATTGAAGTGTTTTCTTCCCAACTGTAATGCAAGGCATTATCATTGAAATATGAGGTAACTACAGGGCCTGGCCTATGTTAAAAGTGTTTTAACCTGTGATTTGGTATTTTTGGTATTGTATTAGGCTCCCCTGTTGCAAAAGCAGCAACTACTCTTCCTGGGCTCCACATAAAACATGAAACATAACATAATACAGAACATTAAAAGACAGGAACAGCTCAAGGACAGAACTACATCAATTAAAAATGGCACATGTAGCCTACATGTCAATACATACACACACACTATCTAGGTCAGATAGGGGAGAGGCGTTGTGCCGTGAGGTGTTGCTTTATCTGTTTTTTAAAACCAGGTTTGCTGTTCATTTGAGCAATATGAGATGGAAGATAATTCCATGCAATATAGCTCTACATAATACTGTACCCTTTCTTGAATTATGCTCTGCATTTGGGGACTGTGAAAATAACCCTGGTGACATGTCTGGTGGGGTAAGTGTGTGTGTCAGAGTTGAGTAAGTTGACTATGCAAACAATTTGGGATTTTCAACACAATGTTTCTTATAAAAAGAAGTGATGCACTCAGTCTCTCAACTTTTAGCCAAGAGAGACTGGCATGCATAGTATTTATATCAGTCGTCTGATTACAATGAAGAGCAAGACGTGCCACTCTGTTCTGGGCCAGCTGCAGCTTCACTAGGTCTTTCCTTGCAGCACTCGACCACACAAGTGGACAATAATCAAGATAAGTCAAAGCTAGAGCCTGCAGGACTTACTTTTTGGAGTGCAGTGTCATAAAAGCAGAGCATCTGCTTAAAATGATTACAAGACAAAAAAGCGATTGTGATTGTGTTGAATGGCCGATTAATTAGGGCCGATTTCTAGATGCCGATTATGGCCGATTACATTGCACTCCACGAGGAGACTGCGTGGCAGGCTGACCACTTGTTACGAGAGTGCAGCAAGGAGCCAAGGTAAGTTGCTAGCTAGCATTAAACTTATCTTAATCACTAGTTAACTACACATGGTTTGTGTTCATCTTGTTTATTTGCCTGAACACTAAAATACAAAAGAACAATGTGAATAAACAAAACAAATGAAACAGTCCCGTGTGGAACAAACACTGACACGGAAAAGAATCACCCACAACTCAAACGTGAAACCAGGCTACCTAAGTATGGTTCTCAATCAGGGACAACGATTGACAGCTGCCTCTGATTGAGAACCATACCAGGCCAAACACAGAAATCCCAAATTATAGAAAAAGGAACATAGACTGCCCACCCCAACTCACGCCCTGACCATACTAAAACAAAGACAAAACAAAGGAACTAAGGTCAGAATGTGACATGGTTGATGATATTACTAGTTTATCTAGCTTGTCCTGCGTTGCATATAATCGATGCGGTGCCTGTTAATTTATCATCGAATCACAGCCTACTTCTCCAAACGGGTGATGATTTAACAAGCGCCTTCGCGAAAAAAGCACTGTCATTGCACCAATGTGTACCTAACCATAAACATCAATGCCTTTCTTAAAATCAATACACAAGTATATATTTTTAAACCTGCATATTTAGGTAATATTGCCTGCTAACATGAAGGTATTTTAACTAGGGAAATTGTGTCACTTCTCTTGTGTTCATTGCAAGCAGAGTCAGGGTATATGCAGCAGTTGGGCTGCCTGGCTCGTTGCGAACTGTGTGAAGACCATTTCTTACTAACAAAGACCGTAATTAATTTGCCTGAATTTGACATAATTATGACATAACATTGAAGGTTGTGCAATGTAACAGCAATATCTAGACTTAGGGATACCACCTGTTAGATAAAATACAGAATGGTTCCGTATTTCACTGAAAGAATAAACATTTTGTTTCCGAAATTATAGTTTCTGGATTTGACCATATTAATGACCTAAGGCTCGTATTTATGTGTGTTTATTATATTATAATTAAGTCTATGATTTGATATTTGATAGAGCAGTAGAGCGGTAGTAGGCAGCAGCAGGCTTGTAAGCATTCATTCAAACAGCACTTTCCTGCGTTTGCCAGCAGCTCTTCGCAATGCATGAAGCACAGCGCTGTTATTGACTTTAAGCCTATCAACTCCCTAGATTTAGGCTGGCAAGACTATAGTGCCTATAAGAACATCCAATAGTCAAATGTATATGAAATACAAATGGTATAGAGAGAAATAGTCCTATAATTCCTATAATAACTACAACCTAAAACGTCTTAACTGGGAATATTGAAGACTCGTGTTAAAAGGAACCACCAGCTTTCATATGTTCTCATCTTCTGAGCAAGGAACTGAAACGTTAGCTTTCTTACATGGCACATATTGCACTTTTACTTTCTTCTCCAACACTTTGTTTTTGCATTATTTAAACCAAATTGAACATGTTTCATTATTTATTTGAGACTAAATTGATTTTATTTATGTAATATATTAAGTTAAAATAAAAGTGTTCATTCAGTAATGTTGTAATTGTCATTATTACAAATATATATGTAAAAATTGGCAGATTAATCGCTATCGGCTTTTTTTGGTCCCCCAATAATCGTTACCGGTATCGGCGTTGAAAAATCATAATCGGTCGACCTCTAATTCTGATTAACTCCAGAGATACACAACATCCTGAAATATATGTAGACATAATTGAATACTATACATGCATTTCCCTTGACGGAGTGATGCTGAATGTACTCTCCCTTACATAGAGTATGTTCAAGCCTCAACCCAGTCTATAAAATGCAACACAGGGATATTTTCCTAAGACATTTTGTCATCATTATCCTCACAACTTCAAAACGTCTAGATCTTGACAGATCTATAAATGCTTTCATTTCAAGTCTTTTTCCTTTTCTCTTCATTGGCACCTGTAGGATTTTCCCTCATTAGTGAGAAGTGTTGGTTTTGTCACCTCATCTGAAGAAACGGCCATTTTAGTTCCGTAATGACCTGGCACAGTAACTGGCAGCGACACTGAGAGAAATAAATGTCACACGCAGGAAGAGTTATGTTCTTTTGGCCCCAGCGTAACTGATGAATGATAATTGAAAGTGTGTGTGTGAGAGCGTGCATGCATGTGTGTGTGTGTGTGTGTGTGTGTGTGTGTGTGTGTGTGTGTGTGTGTGTGTGTGTGTGTGTGTGTGGGCACACGTGTGCCTGCGTGAGAGGGTACTTTGCACAGAGGCCCTTCATGGGTACTCATGTCCTTATCTTCAGTTCATTCCTCTTACCTGACAGAGAGTGTAAGATATCTGGCCCTTGAGAGTTTGGGGAGCGCTTCCAGACATCTACAGAGAGATATCAACAGTGAGAGTGGTCTGGGGAGTGCTAGACTGAGTATGCTCTTAACACCCTTTCAACTCAGAGCTGACAGGACGACAAAGAGACACCTGATCGGGTCACATGATGGACTGATTTAAGGCTAAAGAGTACAGTAATATTCTCCTGATCCCAGCAGATGGTTGGTAGGTTTCCAAAGAAATAGGATTGTCACGACTTCCACCGAGGTCGGTCCCTCTCCTTGTTTGGGCGGCGTTCGGCGGTTGACGTCACCGGTCTTCTAGCCATCGCCGATCCACCTTTCATTTTCCATTTGTTTTGTCTTGTTTTCCCACACACCTGGTTTGCATTCCCTCATTACTCGTCCTGCATCTGTTTCCCCCCATGTCTGTGTGTGGAATTGTTATATGTAAATGTATGTGTACTCCAGGCTGGTTTGTGTCGGGTTATTGTAACCCGTGTGTGTTTAGTTTTCTGAGTGCCGTGTTTTGTTCGCCTCAATAAAGGGCTCCGTTTGCGACCCATTTCTGCTCTCCTGCGCCTGACTTCCCTGTAGCCAGTTACACACACCATTACAAGGATGACTAGCACAACAGAATGGACATTCCCAGTCAGGTCAACATTGTCACATTTCTAGTGATAGTTCAGCCTCTCACCACGACATAGAAATACAATTGATGTATTTTATTTAACCTTTATTTAACTAGGCAAGTCAGTTAAGAACAAATTCTTATTTACAATGACGGCCTACACCGGCCAACCCCGAAAGACGCTGGGCCAATTGTGCGCTGCCCTATGGGACTCCCAATCAGGGCCGGTTACAACTCAGAAAGCAGAAACCAGATGGGCAAATAAATAATGTTCCTATACTTGAACACTCTAAATATTTATAATCATTATTGTGGTGAAAATGCTGTTAAGAAATCTTGACAGTCAGACAGACAGGCAGGCAGACATGTTGTGTGCTGTTGTTTCTCCAGCCATGCTGTATTGTAGGTGTTTACTTTGATTCATGTGAGTCAATAGTCTACTGTCAGCTAGAGCTGATGGCAGACATCGTCACCTTGTAATATGGTTTAGATTAGCTGTGCTGTGTATTGTGTAGTATACATTTATGCTGTTGAAATACCACTTGGAGGAGTGATTCAGCATTTTACTCTCAGCCTGTGGTCCTCTCTCTCTCGTTCTCATTCTCTCTCTCTCTCTCTTTCTCTCTCTCTCTCTGAGTCTTCCCAGGTGAGCTCGTCTGTGTTGTCCCAGGTGTGCCATGAAAAACAAGCCTGTCAGGTCATCAGCTGCAGAAGGCAAAGAGTGTGTGTGTGTCAGGTTGTGTGTGTCACCAAGCTTTGTTGCCGGGATGATGACGATGATAAGCCTCTCTTCCTCCTGGTGAGTGCTCATCAGTCATCGCCAGGAGAGATCACTGGGTTCTACTTGGGTGGGCCGGCTGGGGAGTCACATAACTGAGACTGAGCCAGTCCAAGAGGGGTAGTCTCACTGGACTCCTTCTCTCTTTCTTACTCACTCACTCACTCACTCACTCACTCACTCACTCACTCACTCACTCACTCACTCACTCACTCACTCACTCACTCAATGAACTCTTTCTCCCTCTGAATCAAACTCTTGACCTGATCTTGATCTGTACTGAATAAGATCTGTGGAAAATCTATTAACCTCGTGATGATACATATTGATCCAAAGTACTGTACACACACACAGGAAGTGAACATAAAAGAATGCGTTATCTCCACATGCGAAAGTAACCTTTTCACCCTCTGGAAAAGTTTGGTTAGAAGAACAACAAAGCGTTAGAGAGAGAAAACAGCTTCCTGGCTCTTAGTCAACACTGCTCCTTAAGAACTATTCCTAATCACTGGAAAATTTGTATACTATAATCTGATTAAACAAGTTATTTTGTCAAGAGTCAAGCTTGGATGAAATATGACAGATTAGCATAGCATGGCTCATAGTCAACAGGACAGGGGCTGTAACACGAAGAGTTATACAGGAGATTGACAGCTCATAGCCCCAGGTAAAGAGAGAGAGGGTAACGTTAGGGTAAACTCACTAGCTCACGTAGCACTGTAAAACTGCAACCTGATGATTCATGATGAGTTACATTGGTTTTTAGTACTCCTATGGAAAATGTATATTTGATATTAATTTACCTAATGTATGCATCATATCCACATCCCTACCTTACATAAGCCATGATTCCTGAAAGTACAGTACAGTGCCTTGCGAAAGTATTCGGCCCCCTTGAACTTTGCGACCTTTTGCCACATTTCAGGCTTCAAACATAAAGATATAAAACTGTATTTTTTTGTGAATAATCAACAACAAGTGGGACACAATCATGAAGTGGAACGACATTTATTGGATATTTCAAACTTTTTTAACAAATCAAAAACTGAAAAATTGGGCGTGCAAAATTATTCAGCCCCCTAAAGTTAATACTTTGTAGCGCCACCTTTTGCTGCGATTACAGCTGTAAGTCGCTTGGGGTATGTCTCTATCAGTTTTGCACATCGAGAGACTGAAATTTTTTCCCATTCCTCCTTGCAAAACAGCTCGAGCTCAGTGAGGTTGGATGGAGAGCATTTCTGAACAGCAGTTTTCAGTTCTTTCCACAGATTCTCGATTGGATTCAGGTCTGGACTTTGACTTGGCCATTCTAACACCTGGATATGTTTATTTTTGAACCATTCCATTGTAGATTTTGCTTTATGTTTTGGATCATTGTCTTGTTGGAAGACAAATCTCCGTCCCAGTCTCAAGTCTTTTGCAGACTCCATCAGGTTTTCTTCCAGAATGGTCCTGTATTTGGCTCCATCCATCTTCCCATCAATTTGAACCATCTTCACTGTCCCTGCTGAAGAAAAGCAGGCCCAAACCATGATGCCTCCACCACCATGTTTGACAGTGGGGATGGTGTGTTCAGCTGTGTTGCTTTTACGCCAAACATAACGTTTTGCATTGTTGCCAAAAAGTTCAATTTTGGTTTCATCTGACCAGAGCACCTTCTTCCACATGTTTGGTGTGTCTCCCAGGTGGCTTGTGGCAAATTTTAAACAACACTTTTTATGGATATCTTTAAGAAATGGCTTTCTTCTTGCCACTCTTCCATAAAGGCCAGATTTGTGCAATATACGGCTGATTGTTGTCCTATGGACAGAGTCTCCCACCTCAGTTGTAGATCTCTGCAGTTCATCCAGAGTGATCATGGGCCTCTTGGCTGCATCTCTGATCAGTCTTCTCCTTGTATGAGCTGAAAGTTTAGAGGGACGGCCAGGTCTTGGTAGATTTGCAGTGGTCTGATACTTCTTCCATTTCAATATTATCGCTTGCACAGTGCTCCTTGGGATGTTTAAAGCTTGGGAAATCTTTTTGTATCCAAATCCGGCTTTAAACTTCTTCACAACAGTATCTCGGACCTGCCTGGTGTGGTCCTTGTTCTTCATGATGCTCTCTGCGCTTTTAACGGACCTCTGAGACTATCACAGTGCAGGTGCAGTTATACGGAGACTTGATTACACACAGGTGGATTGTATTTATCATCATTAGTCATTTAGGTCAACATTGGATCATTCAGAGATCCTCACTGAACTTCTGGAGAGAGTTTGCTGCACTGAAAGTAAAGGGGCTGAATAATTTTGCACGCCCAATTTTTCAGTTTTTGATATGTTAAAAAAGTTTGAAATATCCAATAAATGTCGTTCCACTTCATGATTGTGTCCCACTTGTTGTTGATTCTTCACAAAAAAATACAGTTTTATATCTTTATGTTTGAAGCCTGAAATGTGGCAAAAGGTCGCAAAGTTCAAGGGGGCCGAATACTTTCGCAAGGCACTGTATGTAACATTTTTTATTCAATTATTATAATTCAATATTTTGCAGTGAGATCACGTGTAGAATGACACTTACCTGTCCAAGCAGTGGTAGTGAACTTCTACACGGGCTTCTGCACATGTAATAGAGGTGGTTCGGTGTGCTGCTTTCACATGATGAGTGATCTTGTCTGAGATCTGAAGACTTGCAATAGCTCCCCAAGCTAACTCCTAGACTTTAGCTCAGCGGGCTAACAAAGTCTATTGGAAGCCAACCCAGGTTCAAACCCAGTCGCTAGCATAAAGTAGGAGGAAATAATGCCTGAGATGATGAGAAATAGCTACCCATAATGGTGATTGTATCAGAATACATTTGAATCATCTAGTGTGACAAGCCATTATATTAATCCGCGTTAAAAGGTTAAGTGCTCCTCTCTCTGTCTGTGTAATAAGCGTTGCTCACAGCTTTACTGTGAAACCTGTCGATGTCACTGTGCAGGACCACTTTAGGCATGAGCTCAGGCCCCATAATCACTGACGATTAAACTATCCCCGTACACAAGACTGTGCTATTGTGACAGACACCTGATCCTGAAATACAGGAAATAGAAAGAGTGATGTTATTTGTTTCTTGTTGAGTATTGTGTGACTGGAGATATAAAACAGCCACCTGATACTCCTGCTCCTCTGTGGATGACTTCATGCTGCTGGTTGCACCATGCTCTGAAATGACAGAGTAAAGGACTGGTAGCACTCAAGTACACTCTACTGTGGTGTACACTAATCTTAACCCAGTATAGCCAAAGGAAAATGGGCCTCACCTGTTGAGAGATGGGTTCCTCTCAAGGTGTCTTCCTTGTCACTGTGTTTCTGCTTGCTTTTTGGGATCTAGGCCAATGCCATTGAGGTGAACAGACACTAAAGCCCTCATAATTTGGGCAAATAGAAGGTAAAACGTTTGCCGAACATACAAATGGTAACCCAATATATCTGTGGGTGATTGACAAAGCTCCACAAACCGAGACAGTGTGTATAAATGAGCTTAGTGGGGAGTGTGAGTGGTTTAGTGGAGGGTAATGGAAAAATACATCTGTTGAATGGTGAATAATAATAATATTATGGGAAAAGAACATCGCTGTGGATAGAATATCTTCTCCTATGACAAATTATAACTGCAGCTTTAAAATCCTAAAAATCTGTTTTGAGTTACAGAGAAAGCGCTACTGCTTTGCCAAATAGTGTTGTGAGCCCCGCTGACAGAGTTGGCCTCTTATGGTAGTGAGCATCAGATCCCAATTAGGGTCATGCAGAACACAGACATGGGTTCAAATAGTATTTGTTTTCTTTCAAATACTTTGAGCGTTTGATTGAGCCTGCCCTGGAGTGCCAGATGTGCAGGGTTTTGCACTTTTGGGGCTATTCCATTGATTCCATTGTACCAGGCAAGCTCAGTTGAGCACGGCCAAAGTATTCAAAAGATAACAAAAAGTGATCTCAGGTCTGTGTAAAATACATAAACAATGGATGGACTTCCAACGTCGAGTCATTTGTCAAACTATTGGATGTAAGATTCTGCTAACGACCAATGTGATATTAGGATGTCTGTTGGAGTGGGTGGAGATTTGTTACCATCACTACGAGGCCTTCTAGACTAGAGAGGACCTACAGCAGTGAAATAGCACATGTTTTGGATTATTTGTCAAGGATTTTTCCATTTATAGACTCGATGTATGGTTCTGAAGTTCTGCCCCACATGCATTCCCAGTCCAAACTCCAAAGGATTACATGCAAATAGATTGTTGTTGCAAATCGGCATATTGTGATTATGTCCTCACATATGTCTGAGACTCTAGAACACACATGTATCCATTCTGCCTCCAAACCATTGCTAACAGTTTGGCCGGCCCACCCAGTGAACTCATGGATTTCCCAGTTTTGTCTGTAACTGCGGAATATACAGTGCATTCGGAAAGTATTCAGACCCGTTGGCTTATTCCACATTAATTGTTTACTCCATGTGTAACTCTGTGTTGTCTGTTCACACTGCTATGCCTTATCTTGGCCAGGTCGCAGTTGCAAATGAGAACTTGTTCTCAACTAGCCTACCTGGTTAAATAAAGGTGAAATAAATAAAATAAAAATAAAAATGTGGTTACGTTACAGCCTTATTCTCAAAGGGATTACATATTTTTCCCCCTCATCAATCTACACACAATACCCCATAATGACAAAGCGAAAACAGGTTTTTAGACATTTTTTAAAATGTATTACAAATAAAAAAACAGATACCTTATTTACATAAATATTCAGACCCTTTGCTATGAGACTCGACTTTGAGCTCAGGTGCATCCTGTTTCCATTGAGCATCCTTGAGATCTTTCTACAACTTGATTGGAGTCCACCTGTGTTAAATTCAATTGATTGGATATGATTTAGAAAGGCACACACATGTATATACAAGGTCCCACAGTTGACAGTGCATGTCAGAGCAAAAACCAAGCCATGAGGTTAAAGGAATTATCCGTAGAGCTCCGAGACAGGATTGTGTCGAGGCACAGATCTGGGGAAGGGTACCAAAACATTTCTGCAGCAATGAAGGTCCCCAAGAACAGTGGCTTCTATCATTCTTAAATGGAATATGTTTGTAACCGCTAAGACTCTTCCTAGAGCTGGCCGCCCGGCCAAACTGAGCAATTGGGGGAGAAGGACCTTGGTCAGGGAGGTGACCAAGAACCCGAAGGTCACTCTGACAGAGCTCCAGAGTTCCTCTGCGGAGATGGGAGAACCTTCCAGAAGGACAACCATCTCTCCAGCACTCCACCAACCAGGCTTCATGGTAGAGTGGCCAGGCGGAAGCCACTCAGTGAAAGGCACATGACAGCCCACTTGGAGTTTGTCAAAAGGCAAGCAAAGGACTCTCAGACCATGAGAAACAAGATTATCTGGTCTGTTGAAACCAAGATTAAACTCTTTGGCCTGAATACCAGTGTCACATCTAGAGGAAACCTGGCTCCATCCCTACAGTGAAGAATGGTGGTGGCAGCATCATGCTGTGGGGATGTTTTAAAGCGGCAGGGACTGGGAGACTAGTCAGGATCAAGGGAAAAATGAACGGAGCAAAATATAAAGAGATCCTTGATGAAAACCTGCTCCAGAGCGCTCAGGACCTCAGACTGGGGCGAAGGTTCACTTTCTAACAGGACAATGACCCTAAGCACACAGCCAAGACAACGCAGGAGTGGCTTCGGGACAAGTCTCTGAATGTCCTTGAGTGGCCCAGCCAGAGCCCGGACTTGACCCCGATCGAACATCTCTGGAGATACCTGAAAATAGCTGTGCAACATCGCTCCCCATCCAACCTGACAGAGCTTGATAGGATCTGCAGAGAAGAATGGGAGAAACTCCCCAAATACAAATGTGCTAAGCTTGTAGCGTCATACCCAGGAAGACTTGAGGCTGTAATCGCTGCCAAAGGTGCTTCAACAAAGTACTGAGCAAACGGTCTGAATATTTATGTAAATGTGATATTTCAGTTTTTTATTTGTAACAAATGTGCAAACATTTCTGAACCTGTTTTTGCTTTGTCATTATTGGGCATTGTGTGTAGATTTATGAGGATTATTTAAAAAAAATCAATTTTAGAATATGGCTGTAACGTAACAAAATGTGGAAAAAGTCAAAGGGTGTGAATACTTCCCGAATGCACTTTATCTTATTGAGATACTGTACAGGATTAAGAGATAGGATTATGATTGTCTAAGAGCTGCAGACTCTGTTTCTGTCCCTTGGGGATTTCAGCTATATCTCTGTGCTTTGTCCAGTTGCCAATAGCTCCATAAATATGAGACGCCTCTAGCAGAGGACCATCACTTTCCTTTGTACTTATACTAGTTGGACACATTTACTTAGATAACTATAAGAGAGAATGACTATGATCATAATTTTACCTGACACAAGTTCATTCAGCCATAGCGACATTAGACAGTACCACAGGGAGCTGTTGACATACAGTGGGTTGCTATGTAATTCATATAATTGTCAGAGAGTGTCTCTTAGCAACCAAACCTTTGTTTAAGCTTCATTGCACGAGGTGCCTTACCACAGCAGGTAGTCCAGACCCATGCACCAGTGTTTGCATTGTCTTACTGTAGGGTAAGCTGTTGTGTAGTAGGCCTGGTGAAGCAGCACCAAGGGTTTCACTGTGAGAGGTATGCAATGCATCATGAATAGACTGAGACTGATTAAAAATAGTTTGCCCAGCTTTTGGAATTTTGGGGGGGAAACTATTATTTTGGAAAACTTTTGAAACTTACTCATTACATTGCCTTGCAAAAGTATTCATCCCCCTTGGCATTTTTCCTTGTTGCATTACAACCTGTAATATAAATAGATTTTTATTTGGATTTCATGTAATGGACATACACAAAATAGTCCAAATTGGTGAAGTGAAATTAAAAAAATAACTTGTTTAAAACAAATCTCAAAAAATTAAAACGGGAAAGTGGTGCGTGCATATGTTGTCACCCCCTTTGCTATGAAGCCCCTGAATATGATCTGGTGCAACCAATTACCTTCAGAAGTCCCATGATTTAGTTAGATTGCACACACGTGGACTTAACTTAAGTGTCACTTGATCTGTAACATGATCTCAGTATCTATACACCTGTTCTGAAAGGCCCCAGAGTCTGCAACGCCACTAAGCAAGGGGCACCAGCAAGCAAGCGGCACCATGAAGACCAAGGAGCTCTCCAAACAGGATAGGGACAAGGTTGTGGAGAAGTACAGATCAGGGTTGGGTTATAAAAAAATATCAGAAACTTTGAACAATCCAGAGCACCGTTAAATCCATTATTAAAAAATGGAAAGAATATGGCACCACAACAAACCTGCCAAGAGAGGGCCGCCCACCAAAACTCATGGACCAGGCAAGGAGGGCATTAATCAGAGAGGCAACAAAGAGACCAAGATAACCCTGAAGGAGCTGCAAAGCTCCACAGCAGAGATCGGAGTATCTGTCCATGGGCTTAACAGAAGAGTGGCTAGAAAAAAGCCATTGCTTAAAGAAAAAAATAAGAAAAAACATTTGGTGTTGCCAAAAGGCACGTGGGAGACTCCCCAAACATATGGAAGAAGGTACTCTGGTCAGATGAGACTAAAATTGAGCTTTTGGCCATCAAGGAAAATGCTTATGTCTGGCGCAAACCCAACACCTCTCATCACCCCGAGAACAACATCCCCAAAGTGAAGCATGGTGGTGGCAGCATCATGCTGTTGGGATGTTTTTCAGCAGCAGGGACTGGTCAGAATTGAAGGAATGGTGGATGGCGCTAAATACAGGGAAATTCTTGAGGGAAACCTGTTTGTCTTCCAGAGATTTGAGACTGGGACGGAGGTTCACCTTCCAGCAGGACAATGACCCTAAGCATACTGCTAAAGAAACACTCAAATGGTTTAAGGGGAAACATTTAAATGTCTTGGAATGTCCTAGTCAAAGACCAGACCTCAATCAAATTGAGAATTTGTGTTATGACTTAAAGATTGTTGTACACCAGCAGAACCCATCCAACTTGAAGGAGCTGGAGCAGTTTTGCCTTGAATAATGGGAAAAAATCCCAGTGGCTAGATGTGCCAAACTTATGGAGACATACCCCAGGAGACTTGCGACTTTAATTGCTACAAAAGGTGGCTCTACAAAGTATTGACTTCAGGGGGATGAATAGTTATGCACGCTCAAGTTTTCTGTTCTTTTGTATTATTACTTGTTTGTTTCACAAGAAAAAATATTTTGCATCTTCAAAGTGGTAGGCATGTTGTGTAAATCAAATGATACAAACCCCCTCAAAAATCTATTTGAATTCCAGGTTGTAAGGCAACAAAATAGGAAAACTGCCAAGGGAGTGAATGCTTTCGCAAGCCACTGTATATTTAACTGCTTCTGTCAGGCTCATGAAAACCTACATTTTATTCATGAAAACCTCTATTTAGCGGCACAATGCGGACTGTGAAGAGACACACACACACATATAATACCCACTCTAAAACACCCACTCTACACACACCCATACATTATTCTTAGTAATGCCATGTAGTACTGTAATATTGTAATGTAAGTAATATAAGTAATATTGTAATGTAATGTACATTTGTATAATGCACAATGTTTTGTTTGATGTAATGTTTTATCTAAGTTTGGACCCCAGGAAGAGTAGCTGCTACCTTGGAAACAGCTAATGGGGATCCTAATCAAATACTACATCTGAATTATGAGAGGACAGTGTCACCTGGTGGTGTGTGTCAGTAATTCTAACCATATGTCAACTGCTTGGTGAGGACAGAGAGGGCTTTTACTTAGCTGCAATCTTTTCGCAGTGTGGAGTCACGTGTGGTGTTTATACTACCTGAACTTGTCCAATAAGAAAGTCTTGTTTTTGGTTTGAACAAGACCGTAGTTTGTGGTTAGGGATGAGAGGTCAGGGTCAGGGAAGGGTCTCACAGGGCTAGCGTCTACAGTAAGACCACAGAGCTGTGAACAGACATACTCTGGGACAGAATAAACATCAAACCTGCCCTTCCACATCACAACACTGTGGTGGTTTGGTCTTTCCGGTTAGAAAAGAAACACAAATAGACCTTTAGCCACAAGGGAGAAGGACATTTTATGCCAATGCCAGTTCTGTCCTTTGCATTCTCAAAATGTACAAACCCAAAATGAATGAAGTGAAATGGGCCAAGAAATCACTCATTACCACTGCAATTTCCCCTCTATACCACACCCCTTTCAGTCAATGAAAATACAGCGTGTTTACTCTCTGTATTGTTAGTTATTGATGTGAACTGATATTTAGAGTGGGAATGAAGGGGTGAAATGTTCTGCAGGAGAAAATTGATGGCCTCGTTCAGAATAAGGAAGACCAGGGATGTTCTCTTGAAACGTGTGTGAGTATTTTCCTGTCCTGCTAAGTACTTTTGGTTGTCAGGGAAAATGTGTGGAGTAAAAAGTACATTATTTTCTTTAGGAATGTAGTGCAGTAAAAGTAAAAGTTGTCAAAAATATAAATAGTACAGTAAAGTACAGATACCCCCAAAAACGACTTAAGTAGTACTTCAAAGTCTTTTTACTTCAGTACTGTCACCTTATAAATCTAACTAGAGCCATGACAATTCACTGTACTTATTTGTGTGAATGTCTTTTTGGGGGAGCCTAAAAAAAAAAACATCAGATTTGCAGCAATTTCCACTTCCGGCAGGTACAGGTTTTTGAGTTATGTAATTGACACATCCCAGGATATAAACCTCCAACATGGTGACAAGTTTAGTTTACGGCACTGTGAGATGGGTCCTTGGCTGGCCAGAGAAACTATACTAGAGTGGCTGATGTTATAAACCTACACAGCTCTAGAATGTGTTCTAATTATATTTATAAGCTGACAGGTCACAAGAGAGCAGAATAGACCCGGAATGATCCATGTGGTGATTCTGCTACAGCCTTTGACAACACAAACACATCCATCCACTCTAAGTGTAAAAAAATTCAAACCAAATGTTTCCTCGTTTCGTTGCTGTCGGTGACAAAAATAGTTTTCTTTGAGATGGAAAACATGGTGCCAGAGACTCCATCATCGTCAAAAGCCTGTCAGCACTATATCTGTAAAAATGGATTTGCAGTGTGTAAATCGGTCTTCAACTATACTGTAGTATGCTTGTTCCAGGTCCCAAGAAACAAGGAGATCTTCTGTTGAATCTGACAATTCATCTTAATGGTTGTACAGTCGTCTCAAATAAAACTGTGAAGGACCTCGGCGTTACTCTGGACCCTGATCTCTCTTTTGACGAACATATCAAGACTGTTTCAAGGACAGCTTTTTTCCATCTACGTAACATAGCAAAAATCTGAAACTTTCTGTCCAAAAATGATGCAGAAAAATGTATCCATGCTTTTGTCACTTCTAGGTTAGACTACTGCCGTGCTCTACTTTCCGGCTACCCGGATAAAGCACTAAATAAACTTCAGTTAGTGCTAAATATGGCTGCTAGAATCCTGACTAGAACCAAAAAATGTATCATATTACTCCAGTGCTAGCCTCTCTACACTGACTTCCAAGGGCTGATTTCAAGGTTTTACTGCTAACCTACAAAGCATTAGATGGGCTTGCTTCTACCTATCTTTCCGATTTGGTCCTGCCGCACATACCTACACGTACGCTACGGTCACAAGACGCAGGCCTCCTTACTGTCCCAGCAAACAGCTGGAGGCAGGGCTTCCTCCTATAGAGCTCCATTTTTCTGGAATGGTCTGCCTATCCATGTGAGAGGCGCAGACTTGGTCTCAACCTTTAAGTATTTTTTGAAGACTCATCTCTTCAGTAGGTCCTATGATTGAGTGTAGTCTGGCCGAGGAGTGTGAAGGTGAACAGAAAGGCACTGGAGCAACGAACTGCCCTTGCTGTCTCTGCCTGGCCGGTTCCCCTCTCTCCACTGGGATTCTCTGCATCTAACCCTATTACAGGGGCTGAGTCACTGGCTTACTGGTGCTCTTTCATGCCGTCCCTAGGAGGGTAAGTGGTAAGTTGGTGGTTGAAGATATCCCTCTAGTGGTTTGGGGGCTGTGCTTTGGCAAAGTGGGTGGGGTTTTATCCTGCCTGTTTGGACCTGTCCGGGGGTATTGTTGGACGGGGCCACAGTGTCTCCCGACACCTCTTGTCTCAGCCTCCATTATTTATGCTGCAGTAGTTTATGTGTCGGGGGGCTAGCGTCAGTCTGTTATATCTGGAGTATTTTTCCTGTCTTATCTGGTGTCCTGTGTGAATATAAGTATGCTCTCTCTAATTCTCTCTCTCTGTCTCTTTGTCTCTCTCAGGCGCTGAGCTCTAGGACCATGCCTCAGGACTACCTTGCCTGCTGACTCCTTTCTGTCCCCAGTCCACCTGGTCATGCAGCTGCTCCAGTTTAAACTGTTCTGCCTGTGGCTATGGAACCCTGACCTGTTCACCGGACGTGCTACCTGTCCCAGACCTTTTCAACTCTCTAGAGACAGCAGGAGCGGTAGAGATACTCTGAATGCTCGGCTATGAAAAGCCAATTGACATTTACTCCTGAGGTGCTGACCTGTTGCACACTCAACAACCACTGTGATTATTATTTGACCCTACTGGCCATCTATGAACATTTGAACATCGTGGCCAATGTTCTGTTATAATCTCCACCCGGCACAGCCAGAAGAGGACTGGCCACCCCTCATAGCCCAGTTCCTCTCTATATTTCTTCCTAGGCTCTGGCCTTTCTAGGGAGTTTTTCCTAGCCACTGTGCTTCTACACCTGTATTGCTTGCTGTTTGGGGTTTTAGGCTGGGTTTCTGTACAGCACTTTGTAACATCAGCTGATGTAAGAAGGGCTATATAAATACATTTGATTGATAGCATGGCATTGTGCTGAATGACTCTCTAGTCATCAAACATGGAATATCCCAGGGTTTGAAATACCATGTACTGTACAGATGTAGGATCTTAATTTGATCACACTGTTGCAGGAGAACCTTCTAGTGTATTTGAGGTTTTACAAAGGCTTCTGAAGCTTGCTATTTCCACGTAGAAATTTCAGACTTGATTTTCTTTCATAAAAAATGTATCAACCCCTACAAAATAATGTATGTTCATTATAATCAAAATAATAATTCACATTTCCTGTTGCTGCAGGATTACTTTCCTGCGGAAGCGAACTGGCTCAAATTAAGATCCTACATCTGTAGGCCTATGTCTTAAATCCAAATACTCCTATATGACTTCCACCACAAACCAATGGTCCATAAACAGATCAACACAGAGAGAAGAGTAAAGTGCAAGGTTTAGAGCAGCTTTCTCTGCATGGTTATAGGCTAAACTGTGAGTCAAATCAAATTTTATTGGTCACATACACATGGTTAGCAGATGTTATTGCGAGTGTAGCGAAATGCTTCTGTCATATCCTCTCATACCTCTCATATCTCTTATCATCTCTCTATCTCTCTCGCTCTCTTTCTCTCTGTCCCTCTCTCCCTCTTCCTCATCCTCCTATCCTCAGCATGCTCAGACGTTGCTGCCTTTCAGTTTGTGGTAAGGTGGTGGTGGTGAGTCATGTTGGAAATGCTCTCGTCACGTGCCGGTAGCCCCCTAGATGGAAGATGGAGGCTCCATGCCCTTCCAGGGCCTCTTTTCTTTCCTAACATCTGAAATAGAATGTTTCGGAGCCAACTCCACCACCCTCAGCCCTCCTCTCTCTACCCTCCACCACTCTTCACCCTGCACCCTGAACCAGCCCCCCTTCAGTCCCTCTCCAGCATCGCACAGCAATATTTGCCCTCCTAAAAGCAGGAAATGAAATCATCTTTGTGGTTTAGATGGCATGCAGCTAGCTTCACCCAAACAGTATGCTGGCAAAATCACTTGTGTAATGTAGACATTAACTAATGTGGGGGCTCTGGATTTACTGTGTGGCTCACATGACCAGACGTCTGCGGTCGACCCGGTGGTACCGACATTCTGGGGCCCATCCCGGACCCATCAGGACTGGGTTGATGATGGGTTCCTGAACAGACAATCATGAGGTAGGAGACATAAGCCACCGTAGCCAATTGCAAACCTGTGTTAGCGTTGGCTGTATTGGTGTGCTGAGCCTGCGCCAGGCTATAATAGATATGTTGGTCACTTGTCTGAGGCCCTGTGGAATACCAGTGATCTCTGCGTGTGACTGTGTGTGTGTGTTTCCGCGTGTGTGCGTGCGTGCGTGTGTGTGATATCCTTAGGCCGGTCGTCCACAGGGCATCATCTGGCCATAAATAAAACAGCTTTCTTGGTGGAGGAGAACTGCCTGCTTACTGAACTTTCCACCCAGAGAGAGGGAGCAGCTGTATCTTTCATCCTTCAGCTTCATGGCTGCCCTACATGACACATTGGTCTTGTCTTCAATTAGAGAGCTCTGATTGCATGTGGATGATTCAGCCGTGGTCAACCTCTAGTTCCATATGCCTCAGGATCCTGGCTTTAGAAAGAGGCAGTGTTTGGCACTATACCGGCTGGATTCAGGGTTTGAACTGTGAGTGACAGCATGATTTATATTCTTCCACTCTGTCTTATATGGAGGCAAGCATATGAAGGCCAGAGACTATGGGACTAGTGAAAGTGGTCTTTCCTCCTATCACAGCCTGCCAAATAATCTCATTCCTTCAGTCAGATTTAATCGGATTGTTGTTTAGACTCTCACCATGAGAGTTATAATGTTATAATGGCCAGCGATGCAGTCTCTCTCTCTCTCCTCTTTCTCAGACGGGGCTGTCTGTCTCTTCTTTATCATTGCTGTATGACTGGGCAGGATAGATAGTCGTTGAAGAGGTGTTGACCTTTATGGCACAAGGGTCACTGGTTCAAGTCCCTCTCAGGCTGTGCTGGTTCTGCCACCTCAATCATTACAGTCATAATGAAAATAGGACTCCCAGGATATTGACATGAACACAGTGAACACATCCACATATTGTGTTGTCCTCCAGACAGAACTGAGAGAACAGAGCCAGGCTACCACACCTGATGGTTTATACACGTCTGTTTATCACAGTGTTTATGACAGGCAGTGTGATCACAGAAACACAACAGATGTACTATTTACCCTTGTGTGTGTGTGAGAGAGAGAGAGAGAGAGAGAGAGAGAGAGAGAGAAAAAGTGTGTCTGTTTTAAGAGAGTGTGCATGTTTGCACACGTGTGTGTGTGTCCATGTCTGTATTACCCATATACACTTGTAACAGGGAAGTAGAGAGAGTGTAGCTATCTAACATTTAAGGTTTTCCCTTAATTAGGCCTACAGTGTTTGGGATTAATCAGCTCTGTAAAGAGGCCAGTCTGGCTCCATGTAAACATGGCTCAGCGCTGTGTCATGGCCCATTAGCTAAGAAAATGCGGCATTCAGGCCCATTTGATTGTGGCTTTTTTAAAGGAGCGGTACATGCTGTATTTACGACCCACACCACAATGCAAGCATGGCAGACAGGGCTCTGTGTGTGTTTGTATGTGTGCACGCTCCCTCTGTTTACAGTTCATCCTCCAACAGGATCAGAGTTCTGGGGGAAAATCAGAAACTGTGTCCCTGATTAGAGAACAACCACGACTGAACATGTGCATGTGTGTGTGCGTGTGTGTGAACATGTGTTCCAGAATGTGGGTCTGTGATTTACAGGCAGAATTAAACGCTTAGCCTTGACTGGTGTGTTGTTTAAAACAGGCTGATTGAAGCACCTCATGTAAAAACTGAAGTGATTCTACAGTGGGTTTTGTGTCCAAAACTCTGTGATGGTTTGAGGGTGAACCAAGCAATGCTTTTGTTCTTGACCTCTTGTACTAATCAGCTGCTCCTCAGGACCTTGTTAGGGGAATCAGGTGTGTTAGAGCAGGGCTGGAGCAAAAGCCTGCATGACACGGTTGACCCGGTTGGTCACCCCTGATTTAAGGATCAGCCTATAGGACCATGGATGGGGTTCAGAGTCAGACCTTATACTCTCCAGCTGATGTTACTGTACAAATGTAGGATCTTCACTTGAGCCAGTTTGCTACAGCAGGAATATAATCCTGCAGCAACAGGAAATGTGAATTATAATGTGGATTATAATTAATGGACATTTTTGTAGAGGTTGATCAAGTTAGAAATTCCGAAGTGGAAATTACAAATTTCAGAAGCCTTTTTAAACCTCAAATACATACAAAACATGTCCTGCGTTGTAGCAAAGTTATTCTGCAACAGGGTGATCAAATTAAGATCCCACACCTGTATTATCTGGACCTCATTGTGTAATATCACTCCAGACCAGTAGAGGGAAGTGTGTCCAAACAGTAGCCTGCACCCCTTGAGTGGGATACACTGTAGGGTTGAAATTGAATAGACATGTGACCCATTCAGTTTCTATGGGCATGACGCCCCAATGTTTAGTAAATTGGGATCCAGTCTCAAAGTACATGGTCTGGTATGTACAGTATAGGCACTGATTAGTCACCAGCCCCCATTGAACCGCAGTGGCAGCGAGACATATTGGAACATATTAATCATTGGACTTGATCACAAATGCAGTGAATGCGTGCAACACATTTAGGAGAAATACATTTGTTAAATTCTGTGGCAGGAGGAAACAGCTGGATGAATGAATCATACGTTTAAAGATCATTAGTCATACATTTAGATCTATGCGGGAATTTGCTCAGTACAAAGCCATTGGCAGAATGAAATAGCAGTTAGGATGTTGGCCAGAGAGCCTAAGACCTTTAGAAGGGAAGGAGAGGAAACCATTAAACCATGACATGTCAGCTTCACTTTTCTGAAATGCAGCTAATATTAGAACAACATGTGGAGAGAGAGAGAGAGAGAGAGAGAGAGAGAGAGAGAGAGAGAGAGAAAGAGAGAGAGAGAGAGAGAGAGAGAGAGAGAAAGAGAGAGAGAGAGAGAGAGAGAGAGGATTTCTCTGTAATTCATGATTGTGACTGCTGAAAAGTGCCAGTGGATTTTGTGTTTGTTAGAAACCATTTGACTTTTAAGAAGGGTTGACAGTGTGATGTACATAGCATGGAATCCTTTATTCCTGATATTGGTCAAGAGAGTCTGCGTCACCGACTGGGGTCAGATGGTCTCACATAGATACACACTCTGCACAGTGTCAAATGTCTGCTGGATTACTGATAATACACCGTAAATTCTCCCCAGTAAAATATGGTGTTTAATTTCATGCCTCTATAAATATGTATATAACATAACTACACTACTTTGTTTGGAGTGGGGGCCACAAAAAAATATTAAATCATCATCAGGGGCTGCCGTGGCTCTCGGATCTGGGTACCCACATCCATACCCACATGCAGTCAGAGCTGGCCCTAGACCTTTGGGGGTCCTAAGCGAAATGTTGTTATTGTCGACATTTAGAAAGTTTGCATAGAAAATAGACAATTGTCTGCTAGGGAACGTTTCCATTTAACTACACTGAACAAAAATATAAACGCAACATGCAACTATTTCAAAGATTTTACTGGTTTTACAGTTAAAGAAATCAGTCAAGTTAAATCAATTCATTAAGCCTTCATTTATGGTGTCGTGGAGTTGTATTACTTAATGTGACGACTGTTGTTCATTAAAGTTCATTAAGATTAAAGTTTCTAATTGCGTAATTAACTGAATCAAGCAATTATTAACTCATTAACCTGGGGCACCATGGGAAAATGCGTTTTTATTGAGTTTCTATTTCCCAAATTAACTCAAAGAATATCAGAATATCGATTTTACAACAGTCGCTAATTAACCAGTTGCCTCTACCAATCTCGTTCTGAACGTCGTATAGCCCGTGAATCTGCACGGACCCGGGTCTCACCAATGAGATCGTACCACACCAATCTTAGTTGAATATTTATTTACTAAAAAGCTAAAATTATGATAAAAGATACACATAGACAAAACACATTATAGGCTATTGATTAGAACTTAGTATAACGGGCCAACACACTATGGCGCGTGTTACACACAATGAGGATTTCAAAAGAGAGAGAAAAAAGAAAGTACACAGAGAAATATACATTTGGGTGAATTTGTCAGCTATGCTATTCTAACCCTAGCCTTGCCCCAAACTGCCGCTCTTATGGGTCAGAATATAATGATGTAATTACGTGGGGATGATCTCCGATGATTCTCTACGTAGGCCTTCAGGCTGCTCGATGACGCACTACTCCGGCGCACCTCTCTGGTCGTCCTCTCAATGTCAGTGTCCTTTTGGCTTAGGAGTCTGTTCCCTCACCCTTTGCTGTGGAATGGGTCTTCTGACGACAGACAGCTCTGTAGCTCAGAGCTCACAGCATAGGAATGAAACCCTTTAGATACCACGATTCGATGGGAGATGGAGGCTAGGTGGTTCTCTGGGTGGCAATTCTCTGGGTGTACCAAGTTAATGAAGCAAGGTCTAGATTTGATTCAAATCCAATTTTAGACAACTAACTTAACATTTCATCTTCCCCAAAACATTCTCTTTGATTTGGATATTTTCCATACAAGGTACAATGTATAAACATCAAACGTATACTAGGAAAAGTCTTCACATTACAATGTTTTCGTAATAACGTCATCTATTAACCTTTAATAACAAAACAAAAATGACATACATTTTCATATTCCATCTATCGTCATGACCACCGTTGTGGCTGACGGAAACCATTGTTCCAAAGTCCCTTTATTTCATGTTTAATGTTCTGAGGCTGGTTCGCCATAGTAACAGGACAAAGGAATTTGTCTGTGGCCTGAGATTTACCAGGGGCGTGAGGGGTCATTAAACCCCCCACATGTTCAGACCCCTAGATCTCTCCTCCTCTGTTGGGGTTGAGAGATAATCTGTAGGGTTGTGGTCTCCTGTAACCTGACCTGGTCAGGACAGTCATGACAATGGATTTCACATGACTGGAAATGCAGATAGATGTATGTCTGTTGGTCACAGATATCTTAAAAAAGGTAGGGAGTGGATCAGAAAACTAGTCAATAGCTGTGCAAAGTTGCTGGATATTGATGGGAACTGGAACACTCTATCGAACACATCGATCTAGAACATCCAAGCATGCTCAATGGATGACATGACTGGTGAGTATGCAGGCCATTTTCAGTTTCTAGGAATTGGGTACAGATTCTTGCGATATGGGGCCATGTGTTATCATGCTAAAACATGAGGTGATGGAGGTGGATGAATGGCACGACATTGGACCTCAGGATCTCACCATGGTATTTCTGTGCTTTCAGCTTGCCAACATGCAATTGTGTTCATTGTACCTTATGCCCACCGACACCATGGGGCATTCTGTTCACAACGTTGATATCAGCAAACCGCTCGCCCACACAATGCAATACACACTGTCTGCTATCTGCCCGGTACAGTTGAAACCGGGTTTTATCTGGGAAGAGCACACTTCTCCAGCGTGCCAGTGGCCATCGAAGGTGAGCATTTTCCCACTGAAGTCAGTTACGACGCTGAACTGCAGTCAGGTCAAGATCCTGGTGAGGACAACGAGCACGCAGATAAGCTTCCCTGAGACAGTTTCTGACAGTTTGTGCAGGAATTCTTCGGTTGTGCAATCCCACAGTTTCATCAGCTGTCCGGGTGGCTGGTCTCAGACCATCCCGCAGGTGAAGAAGCCGGATGTGGAGGTCTTTGGCTGGTGTGGTTACACGTGGTTGTAAGGCCGGTTGGAGGCGGCTTATGGTAAATTAATTATCTGGCAAAAAGCTCTGGTGGACATTCCTGCAGTTTGCATTTTGCATTTTGTTGTGTGACAAAACTGCACATTTCAGAGTGGCCTTTTGTTGCTTCCAGCACAAGGTGCACCTGTGTTATGGACATGCTGTTTAATCAGCTTTTTGATATGCCACACCTGTCAGGTGGATGGATTATCTTGGAAAAGGAGAAATGCTCACTAACGGATGTAAACAAATTTGAGAGCAATACGTTTTTCTTGCATGTGGAAAAATTCTCATGGATATTTTACTTCAGCTCATGAAACATGTGACCAGCACTACAGTACATGTTGCATTTCTATTTTTGTTCAGTGTATCTGTGTCGATAAAAACAGCTGGACGTAATGACGTCACACCTAAAGGAAAACACAATTTTGCAAATACCTACATTGTGAAATAAAAATGTAGTGGTTGAAGTGTTTCCATTACCCATTTAGGCAAATTGCGCAGTAATAAACTGGTGAAAGCCTGTATGCCCTCCTACTTGTCTGTTTCTTGTTTCAGGTAGCCAACGTATCGTCAAGGTTTGTGCAATGGTGAAACTTGAACTCCTGTAGATCTGAAATAATTGATGGTGAAACTTGCAAGTCTACCAGAAAAGCAAGGCGAAGCAATTCAGGCATTCTTGAAAGTCAGGACAATCCTTGTCTTGCAAAGAAACACAATTGTTATAGTTGAATTATTTTATTTAACATTTAGAATTAAATGTTAAGTGGAGCTATATTGTTACCATCATTTATGAGAAAAACACTGTTTCCATCATCATTTGTCGCAATTAAGAAAGTTTGACAAAATAAAAATCCACCTCTGTCGAACGAATAAAAATGTTGTCGCTCATTAGAAAATGTCTCCCATTACATTTGTTTTGCAACATTGTTTTTGTCAGAAAAACCTGGGTCAACGGAAACCTGCCAAGAGAAAAACTGCTGAACACATTTTTTCCAAATTTTGAAATTGCACCTTGTCGATTCTAACTCCCAACAGTAAGTTGAGCTCCCGACTGAACCCCCTCTGCCAGTTGCCCATCCCTGATCTAAACAAATGATGCTGATTTTATGAAGACACATTTTCTTCAAAAATAGGAAAGTGATTTGTAGAGCTATTGTAGTTCATTATTGTACTTATAGCATGGAATAGTAATCTACATTTCATACTAACTTTCAGACTTTCCCTTTCACTCAACAGACACATAGTGTACAATATGACAGTTCAAATCCTATAATAAAACCTCTAACACCATGCTATACAGTAATACAACAGGTGTAAGAGTATGGGATATTATTTTGTGTATGACATCAAAACCCATCCAAATTATACTGTATATTGTTATATAGAAAGCGTCTGAATTGCTTTTGTATGCGTTGAAAGTACATTATCCCTTTGTTATGATTAATTGATATTACCATGACAACTATTAATCATTATGTTGTTGTAGAAAGAATCTGAAATGTCTTTACATGCTTTGATATAGTGTTATCTCAGTGAAGCAGTAGCTGGCATCGGCAGAAGGAAGACGCAACGGCTGTTGAATCTATCTGATACGCTGGCTGACGGAGAGTTTTACAGTTAGTCTCACACACACACACACACACACACACACACACACACACACACACACACACGCCTACTCCGTTTCTTGTATCACAAAACAACAGAGTTACAGTAGTTTCTCATTTTGTGAGAAATGATCCAGGGAAATCTTTGAGGCTCAACACTAAAAGCACCACAATAAAGGAGTAGGACAGACCAAAGTTAGGCTTTCATTATAGTTCTTCATTTGGTAAGTTGTTGTTTGAAAACTCATTAAATTAATATGTAGCAATTTCAGACTTCTGAAAGAATTGAAATTAAAGTTCAGAGGAATCCCAGTATAAAATATAGAAACCTAACAGCACACAAGAAAATGGTATACTCATTATGTATGTTTTATTTCAGTTTAACTTTATTTAATATGATACATTTTAAGACAGTCAAATCTGACAATGATACAATAAATCACAAGCACAATTTTTATTCATATTTATATTTTAATTATCAAAACTAAACTATGAAGTTTAGTGAGGCGCTACTGTTTGTAATGCATTGTATGCTAGCGGTATGCCACAGGCTTTCCTTCTCACAGTGTAAACCCAGACTGATTGACAAAGCCAGGTTACAGGGTGAGCAACAGCTGCAGTTAAATGTCTAACATCATATTCACTATAGATACTATATAAACACACACAGGAACACACACACATGCACAGACACACACATTGACACACACCTGCCACGGCCCACAGTGTGAAAAAAGTCAAAGGACTCACCTGTTGAAAATCCCTTTCCTCCAGGGAGCAGTCAAATTATCGACCGGGTGTTAGTTACGGAGGTTTAGGGGTCTCCGTCGTTCTGCGAAAGGGGCTGCAAGTGCATCCCGGACTGGGCTGGAGAGCAACATCTACCCCTGGGGAAACCTACCTCCATGCTACAGCCGGCCTCCATACCCAGGACCAAAACGAAACCATATGAGCATATAAGTGAGGTCCTAAACCCACGGATTACTTTACACAGCTACTAATTGGCCTAATTTGTAAAGTAAACACAGTATTTTTCTCCAGGACCCCTAGCGATAGGACCACCGGATGTGCTGGTGCAGCCTAAGACTCTTTGTATACGGCTACAGCTCAGAGAGATCTACTCCAACAGTGGATGGCGGGACGGCTCTCACTCCCTCTCCTTCTGTTAAAACAATTTCCTTGAAAATGAATCTAATTTCCTCTCCCACTACCCGGCTTCATGTGTGTGTGGTTTCTCCTGCACCGAGGTCGCCTTTAAAATAGCCAGGACGCAGATATATATCAGTAGATGCTTTTAAAAGCAAACCAGCAAAGGTAATATTTCTAACTCAAATGCTAAAGTTTGTTTGAGTGAGATTGAGTGAATTATCGTAGGGAATAGTCTGGAAAGAATTGAATCATAGACATCTAATCAGTCTCCAAAACAAAGACTATTACCAAGTAACCACCATTTTGAGTGCATTTATTTCTCAAATCTAAAGTGCTAGTTTTGTTATAGTGTTCATTATGTAGAAATTGTTTTGATGAAATGGTGAGAAGGGAATAGAAATCTGCTTGAAATTATGAATAGCATAACACTGAAACAAACTGTATAACATTTATTAGAACCACAGTGCCTTCAGAAAGTATTCACACCCCTTGACATTTTCCACATTTTTTGGTATTACAGCCTGAATATAAAGTGAATTACATTGAGATTGTGTGTCACCGGCTTACACAAAATACCCCATAATGTCAGTGTAATTATGTTTTTAGATATTTTCACAAATTCGTTAAAAATGAAAAGCTGAAATGTCTTGAGTCTATAATTATTCATCCCCTTTGTTATGTCAAGCCTAAATAAGTTCAGGAGCAAAAATGTGCTTAACAAGTCACATAATAAGTTGCATGGACTCACTCTGAGTGCAATAATAGTGTTTAACATGATTTTTGAATGACTACATCGCCTCTGTACCGCACACATCTTTAAGGCCCCTTAGTCGAGCAGTGAATTTCAAACACAGATTCAACCACAAAGACCAAGGAGGTTTTCCAATGCCTTGCAAAGAATGGCACCTATTGGTAGATGGGTAAAAATAAAAGAAGCATATCCCTTTCAACATGGTGAAGTTATTAATTACACTTTGGATGGTGGATCAGTACACCCAGTCACTATAAAGATACAGGTGTCCTTTCTAACTCAGTTGCCAGAGAGGAAGGAAACCACTCAGGGATTTCACCATGGCGAAGATAGGAGAAAACTGAGGATAGATCAACAACATTGTAGTTACCCCATAATACTAACCTAAATGAAAGAGTGAAAAGAAGGAAGCCTGTACAGAATAAAGTATTCCAAAACATGCATCCTGTTTGCAATAAGACACTAAAGTAAAACTACAAAAAATGTGTTGAAGAAATTAACTTTATGTCCTGAATACAAAGCGTTATGTTTGGGGGCAAATCCAACACAACAGATTACTGAGTACCACTCTTCATATTTTCAACCATGGCGGTGGCTGCAACATGTTCTGGATAGGCTTGTCATCGGCAAGGACTAGGGAGTTTTGGGGCATGAAAATAAACGTAATAGAGCTATGTACAGGCAAAATCCTATAGAAAAACATAGTACAGTCCGTTTTCCAACAGACTCAGGGGTGTGAATAGTTATGTAAATGAGATTTTTCTGTATTTCATTTTCAATACTGTGCTAAAATTAAATAAAGAAATGTTTTCACTTTGTTATTATGGTGTATTGTGTGTAGATGGGTGAGACAAAAAAATCTATTTCATTTTTGGCTCCCGAGTGGTGCAGCGGTTTAAGGCACTGCATCTCAGTGCAAGAATCATCACTACAGACTCTGGTTCAATTCCAGGCTGTATCACAACCGGCCGTAATTGGGAGTTCCATAGGGCAGCGGACAATTGGCCCAGTGTCATCTGGGTTAAGGTTTGGCCAGGGTAGGCCGTCATTGTAAATAAGAAGTAAAGGGTTATGAATACTTTCTGAAGGTGCTGTGTGTACAGTACCAGTCAAAAGTTTGGACACACCTTCTTATTCAAGGGTTTTTCTTTATTTGTACTATTTTCTACATTATAGAATTAAACATAAACTATGAAATAACACATATGGAATCATGTAGTAACCAAAAAAGTGTTAAACTAATCCAAATGTATTATATATTGGAGATTCTTCAAATTAGCCACACTTTGCCTTGATGACAGCTTTGCACACTCTTGGCATTCTCTCAACCAAGTTCACCTGGAATGCGTTTCCAACAGTCTCTAAGGTAGTGCCCACAAATGCTGAGCACTTGTTGGCTGCTTTTCCTTCACTCTGCGGTCCAACCCAAACCATCTCAATTGGGTTGAGGTCGGGTGATTGTGGAGGCAAGGTCATCTGATGCAGCATTCCATCACTCTCTTTCTTGGTCAAATAGCCCATACACAGCCTGGAGGTGTGTTGGTGTTATTGTCCTGTTGAGAAACAAATGATAGTCCCACTAAGCGAAAACCAGATGGGATAGCGTATCACTGCAGAATGCTGTGGTAGCCATGCTGGTTGTGTGCCTTGAATTCTAAATAAATAATAAACAGTGTCACCATCATAGCACCCCCACACCATCACACCTTCTCCTCCATGCTTCACGGTGGGAACCACATATGTAGAGATCATCCATTCACCTACTCTGCGTCTCACAAACACACAGTGGTTGGAATCAAAACTCAAATGTCTAATTTCCACCTGTCTAATGTCCATTGCTCGTGTTTCTTGGCCTTAGCAAGTCTCTTCTTCTTTTTGATGTCCTTTAGTAGTGATTTCCTTGCAGCAATTTGAGGCCTGATTTAATCATTCTTCTCTGAAAAGTTGATGTTGAGATGTGTCTGTTACTTGAACTATATGAAGCATTTATTTGGGCAGCAAGTTCTGAGGCTGGTAACTCTAATGAACTTATCGTCCCTGCAGCAGAGGTAACTCTGGGTCTTCCTTTCCTGTGACGGTCCTACTAGAGCCAGTTTCATCATAGCGCTTGATGGTTTTTGCGACTGCACTTGAAGAAACGTTAAAAGTTTTTGATATTTTCCGCATTGACTGACCTTCATGTCTAAAAGTAATGATGGACTGTCATTTCTCTTTGCTTCTTTGAGCTGTTCTTACCAAATAGGGCTATCTTCTGTATACCACCCTACCTTGTCACAACACAACTGATTGGTTCAAACATATTAAGAAGGAAAGAAACTCCACAAATGAACTTTAGACAAGCAACACCTGTTAATTGAAATGCATTGCTGATGACTACCACATGAAGCTAGTTGAGAGAATGCCAAGAGTGTGTAAAGCTGTCATGAAGGCAAAGGGTGGCTACTTTGAAGAATCTCAAATATAAAATATATTTTGATTTGCTTAACATTTTTGTTGGTTCCTACATGATTCCATATATGTTATTTCATAGTTTTGATGTATTCGCTATTATTCTACATTATAGAAAATAGTAAAAATAAAGAAAACCCTGGAATGAGTCTCTGTGTCCAAACTTTTGACTGGTACTGTAATTGTAAATGAAAGCTGGTAAAAACAACTGCCAAGTGAATCACTTTGACAAACAATAACTCATTTCATTGCGCTAAATTAGTTTTTCTCCACTCTATTGCGTTTATACAACCCCCCTATAATTTTCCATAATGAATTCACATGAAGTCTTTTCTAATGGCTGAAAAAACTCAGATCAAAGAGATACTTTGACAGTTAAAACACACAGTGAAAAAGGGAAAAACTTAATGAAGACTTGAAACACGAAAATACATTTAAAGAATGACAAAGTGATGTTTAAAACTACTAGGGCTTAAATGCTTAGGAGTGTGTGTGTGTGTGTGTGTGTGTGTGTGTGTGTGTGTGTGTGTGTGTGTGTGTGTGTGTGTGTGTGTGTGTGTGTGTGTGTGTGTGTGTGTGTGTGTGTGTGTGTGTGTGTGCGGGTGTGTGTGTGGGTGTGGGTGAGGGGAGTAGAGTGGAGGGGTTAAGGGGTAATGTTAACACACATACAATATTTGAAGATTTGGATAAAAAGTTGATCAAATCAATCAGATGCTGAATGGAGTCCAATATTGGGCCACATACATACAGTAAACATATTTTCAAACGACCTATACACCTAAATGCAACGCATCAGCAGCTATATGCAGTAAACACACAAACAGCAGATAATGTTGGGGTGTTGAACCCCCAAACCCTCATATCCAACCCCCTAAAGTCTGACGCAACACTGCACTTCTCAGAAATCGTGTCGAGGGGGTCGGGTGGGTCCAAAATAAATTGCCCACTTTTCTGGAGGCCAGGCCATTGGAATGGTTTAGATTTATTGTGCGTTGCGTTTTGGAGGAAGATCGTATGCATGTGGTCAGAAGCCTAGCAGTGAGTCAGTTCACCAGTGACCCGGCCTCCCTCTCACGTTACGTCCTATATATAACATCCCTGCTCCTGGCCTCCTCCCACCCTCCCTCCCTCTCATTCTCTCTCCCAACTTCCCTGGAACCACCTTCTCCCTGGAACCACTCTGGCCTCAGCCGTCTCTCCTCTCCTCCGTCTCTCTTCTCCGTCTACCGTCTCCCTGTGTCCTGACACCCGAGCTCCAGCTCAGCAGAGTCAGTGTTTACCCGCGCTGTGCCTGGCAACAGGCTGCATGCTCGGGATAACCGGAGGCCCTACCTTTCAACGCTGCGATCTCTGCCTTCCTTCAACCTCCTCCGATCACTTTCCCTGGGAACTAACGGGGAGCGCACGGAGGTGAGAGGTGAGAGAGCCGTGGAGGAGAGCCCTGATTTGAGGCTCTGGGTCCACCCACCTCCCTCAACTGGCTTCAGTCTGCTCTACTCTCTGTCCTGCAACATCGCTGTCTTGTGGCCTCAATTAGTCACTCTGGTAGTTCCTGTAAGTTTTTGTGGTTGTGTGTGTGGTGGACTTAGGGGGGTTCGTCTTTTGGGTGGATCTTGTGGAGCACTGTTATGGATCACTCCCTGTTTGGGTGCCTCCGTAGCCCCCACGCCCCGGCCCAGGGTCTGCACCCCCACCCTGCCTTTAGCCAGTCCCCGCTGGCGCTGCACGGACGCTCTGACCACATATCCTACCCTGACCTGCCTGGCTCCTCACCCCCATGTGGGGGGTACCCTGGACCCGGGGAGGAGGGCGTGTACGGAGGGCAGCAACACCACCATTGTGGAGGACACCCGCATCAGCAGCACCCCCACCACCCACAGCACCAGACCCACCAGACTCCCTGGCATGTCCCCCAGATGCCCTCAACCAACACTAGGCATGGCCTCTGCCTACCTCCCCCAGACAGCCAAGTCTCAGAACGGTGTGGTGGGGGGACCCCAAATCTGTGTGGCTCCAACACCAACCCCAGTCTGGGAGGTAGTAGTGACCCCACAGGTGTATCCTGTGTCCCTGGGGACTTTGGACGACAGACGATGTCCCCGGACGAGACTGAACAGAGACGGAACAGTAAGGGGAAAGATGATTTGCACAGCTCAGGTAAGATGAGGACAATGAGGACATTATTCTCTTCTCTCCTCTATGCTTTTCTTAGCTTTGAGTTCAGGCTCAAAGTTTTGATTGTTTCTTTCAAAACTCACTGAGGAATTTTCATCACATAGCGAGGGAGTATAACGATTTTACGTTTTTGGTTTGTCTATTCTCATATTGGGGATTTCACCATCTGTGTGTAAGCTAACACAGTCCACAGATGTTGAAACCGGAGAGAACAGTTTGTGATACAGTAATAAAACACACAAATGAATCGTTTGCATTTGAACTAATTGGCTAATGTTTTCATGATCACTGAAAGCGCTGTAGTCTTCTGCGTCAATGCTCCTAAATTCGAGAACCTCATGAGAAGTTGTGCAATGACAACAGGGTTCAGTGCATACTTTTTAGTTTCAAAGTCAATTCAAAGTTTGAACCTTACTAACAAGTAGGTAGGCTTATTGTTTTAGCTTTGGGCCTTGTTTTTAAACTGGTTGTCCAGATAATATTGAGGGCCGTGTGTCATTTGCATTTTTCTTCAGGTTTATTTGAAGCTGATTTAGTTCTGATAATTGAAACCGATGTCTTATTTGATTACCGACTGCTTGATGCTCATGGTTCAATGTTGGATATAATTTTGTTTTCTTAATTGTCTACTTGCAAATGTAATTCATTCATTTCAATGACTAGCTATTGCACTACAGTTAGCTGTAATGGAACATTAAACTGTATTAGCATCTCTTAATGGGAAGATATGTATACCCACATTTCAGTATTATAACACCTTGTGTTGTAGGATCTTTAAAGATCTTATTTGATCTCGATTATGTCTTATCGCTACTGTTTTCCATGCTCTATTGACATTCATTCATATCTGGAATTACTGTCTAGAATTTTACGAGGTAACTTTATTGATATTTAAATTAAATGCAGGCAAGCGCTTTTTAAAAACAGCGCCTTGACGTGTGAAACACTAGGCGGCAAGGCCACACACTTAAAATATGATCTTGTACTTCATTTCACCTGAATTCAATGAATCAAATTATTCTCACACCATCATTTAGTTATCTTTTCAGTAAAACAAGAGATAAATAATGAATGAATGTTTTTATAAATATATCTATTATGGAAAAGTTTTTTTTGGAAGCAAAATGATAATCACAATTCAATTAAACCATTTGACTTGATAAAAAGGTTAAATTGTCTTTCTAAATACTAAGGTCAATAGTCATACTATTCTATTGATAATCTTATATGAAGAAATGAGCAAGTGTGATGCATTACAGATTTGCAGTCATCTTCTGTTAGTTGAAGCATTAGATCCATTACCTTTCTGCCTACATTTGTTTTAACAGATATCAAGATACTTTGGTTTTCTCTCTCAGTGTTAAGCAATAGGGAATTGACTTACTTCTGTTATTTGCTGCAATATTGACATAGATTGAACCGGTAGAAAGTCACTGAGACAATCTTCCATTTTCATTAGAATCAAAGTGCCCTTTAACATTCCTCAATCTCAACCCCCTCAACCCCATTTTATAGGTTATAGACTGGCACAGCCAATATTTTATTTGTCCCTCTCTTCAGGCTCCCAGGGATAATCAACAGTGACATTTTCCTCCAGGGTATTAATGGCCTGCAGGTGTGATTTCTGTGAAGCCTCCTTTTAAACTGTTACAACGGGCACACCTGGGCTTTTTCATAGGCCTAAACCTACATAGTATTTATGGCTGTAGAACGTACGTACCTATAGCATTAGCCGCGACAGCTGTGTGAAAAAGCCGCCTCTTAATAATAATAATAATGTGGGTGGAGAATTAATCCATAACACTTCTGGAAATCACTGTTGGTCATCGACAGTATGGATGATAGAATGAAATGGAATGGAAGAAAATAGAATAGAATAGAACTATTAGTCCATTAGTGACGTAACAAAAAGCTCTATATTTAGGTCCAATTTCCACATTTGTTAAACAACTATTTTCAGATGAGCCCATTCAGTGGCACGTCAGTGATATTATAGATAATTTTACACACTGTCCTCACAACGACTATGTTGCCTTTGAGAGCACTGAGGTTGTAAGGACAAACTGATCTGTACCCCGGGTGGAGTCTCAAAATGGCCGATGGCTAAATGCGTTGGACACGTCATGCAGGGCACCGCACTAGACCTAATATGGCTGTATATGGCTGTAGCCCTCATTACCAGCAGTCACCATAATAATGCAAGCTCCATCCATATCTGGGCTGGGGACCAGACAAGTCAGGCCCTTAATAAGTTACTAGCACAGTGTCTGGACTTCCTGGCGGCTACACGAGGGCTGATTCAGTTCATCAGTGCAGGGTCACGACAAGAGCACTGCTCTCTGTATCCAGAAGCCATTTCACTGACAACAGCTTTCAGTGGTGTCGTGCACCAACAAATTTTATTGGGGCACTGATAGGATGGCCAAATTCCATTTGCATTCATTCTGTTAGTTATACTGTATTGTGCATTTTTTCATCCTAAAAATGTATCAAATTGAATGAGCAGGAAGGCTCTGCCAGGTCCTACTGTCTGTATCTGTATCGTTCTCCCTGCAGGGAAACCCACCAGGTAGAAGTGCTGTTGTGCCCAGTAGTTAACTTTCCACTTCCATTTGCCATCTCTCAGGTTAGTTTTACCCCAGGGTGCAATTGTAATTGACAGCCAGTAGAACTGTGAAGCCCTACCCAGGAGCTGCACCTCTAACACCAATCACGTTTCCTAACATGAACCTCCATTGCGCGTTATAAAAGGCAACGTGGGCTTTATTTGAGGTCCTATTTCTGATGAGGTAACGGTCTTATGAGGTAACATGCTGTGGCAATAGTGAAATAAGTGGTCAAATAATGGTCAAATGCACCTTCTTGATACATAACAAAGGATGCTAAACAAAAGTTAAAGATTTAATGTAGATTCATGTTGTAGGAATATTAAAGGAGTGTTGCAAGACACTGTACGGTATAAACCATTAAACAATTGTTTGAAATAAAAGAAAATACCTAAACCATGTGAAAGATAATTTGTTTGAAGATTTTATTTCCAGAAATGTCTTCGTCCCATATTCTGTTTTTATAAATCGAGTGCCATGAATACAGGGGACTGGATGTGGCAGAGGGAAATACTTTCCTGCCACTATTTCATTTGTCAGCACATCTAAAACGTCCAACAATTACAGTTGAACTGAGAGAATGTTAGCTGGTTTTATTTGGCGTGGACTAGAGAACAACATGTCAATTACAGCTCAACTCTTTTGATGAATTGTAGTGTTATTAAGAGATATTTGAATGAGGTTCACCCAGTTTGAAGGCACATCTATATGAAAAAACATTTGAAAAGGATTTGATTAAATGTACCCTTTTCAGAATCCAATTGAGCAATCTGGATTAAATACAGACAATTAGACCAAAATAAATTACAATCTGGAAAGTCTTTCTGAAGTCTACTTAACTTCAATCAAATATACAATGAATCGCACCACACACTCTTACCAGTGGCATCTGCAGAAACGCTTCAGCCTGTATGTAGAGTGGGCCGGTGTAAGATTTCCAATCATGCACCATTTGATGTCTAGGCCCGTGGGTGGTGCTTAGCTGATCTATGTATCTATTGGTCTATTGTTCAGTCTGCCAGGTGATAGGTGGGAGGTTCACACCCTACATTACCTCCCCACATTACCACATCACATTATCACGCTACCACACCCCACATAGCAGAGGCAGCATGCACCTCATTTTTGGGCCAAATTCAATAGCTTTACTTACATTTCTCATAAAATAAAGAATACCTTCCATCTCATCATTTAGTTACAAGGGACATTAGCTCCACACTATCACATGCATTATTACATCAGACATTACCACATGCATTACAGCTTCACATTACCCCACACCTGACTGACCTCAGCTTCACCTTCCCTCCGGTCCACCAGAGATGAACTCTTGGAATCACTTTTGTCTTAGAACAATAGAACTACAGTATCGAGTTGGCTAGCCTCAAATATTAGCCCTCTTTTTGGATGAAACTTCTATTTAGAACAGGTGATAAAGTACTGGAGAGAGGCAGAGACAATTCCACCAACTTTCCAGTTAAACAAATGATTGTTATAGGGCCTACAGTATTCTCTGTGTTGCCTAGGTTTAAATGAAATGA
>NW_027258963.1:0-5000 GCF_045791955.1 Oncorhynchus clarkii lewisi | reverse complement strand
TGGCCTCAGCCCAAGGGCATATACAGTGGCAGGGGTTTATACAACTTGTGGACACCAATCCTCATCTCGTCTCGCCACTGAACCCTGCGAGTGTGTGTGTGTGTGTGTGTGTGTGTGTCCAACAACTTAGGTAGAACTTACTGATTGCCCAATTAGAGTTGCACCCAAGGCTGGCAGAAGATTTTGTACAGCTTGTGGATTTGTGTGTCCGAGTGCATTTGTGTGTTTGTGTGTATGTAAAACAAAAACATACGAAGGACTTAGTTTCATGAGGCGGTCGATGCTAAACCTGTTTATTCGAAAATGAGCCACACATGCGTGTTTACTCTGTAAACTTAACTCCTGTCTTGGGCCTGTGAGTGGCAGGCCACAATGCCTAAAATAAATCCAGGAGAGCTTTGGACTCCTGTGAGAAAGCAGGTCGCTCAGGGGGGTGGATAAGAGAGGGGTGGGGATGAAGGGAGTATAGGAGGGGGTTGGAGTTTGTGGGGCATGGGGAGGGCCAACAGGAGGGGTAGGGCTGTGAAGGGTCGTTAGTGGGGGATGGGGAGGGCCAACAGGAGGGGTAGGGCTGTGAAGGGTCGTCAGTGGGGGATGGGGAGGACCAACAGGAGGGGTAGGGCTGTGAAGGGTCGTCAGTGGGGGATGGGGAAGGGAGCTTCGCTCATTCCCGATCCGATCGGGCCGTTTTAGGCAGCAGCTTAATCATCACGAAGAAGAGACGCAAATACTGAAGGATCTGTGGAGTCAGGAACAGGATCCGAGGCAGGGCCCCCCGCCAGTGTGCGGACGTGACCCATGCATCAGCACATACCTGGCCATGTCGAAATAAGACGCCCCAACAGCCAACACTAACCACGACAGCCAACACTAACCACGACAGCCAACACTAACCACGACAGCCAACACGAACCATGACAGCCAACACTAACCACGACAGCCAACACGAACCACAACAGCCAACACTAACCACGACAGCCAACACTAACCACGACAGCCAACACTAACCACGACAGCCAACACGAACCATGACAGCCAACACTAACCACAACAGCCAACACTAACCACGACAGCCAACACTAACCACGACAGCCAACACTAACCACGACAGCCAACACTAACCACGACAGCCAACACTAACCACGACAGCCAACACTAACCACGACAGCCAACACGAACCACGACAGCCAACACTAACCATGACAGGCAACACTAACCACGACAGCCAACACGAACCACGACAGCCAACACTAACCACGACAGCCAACACTATCCACGACAGCCAACACTAACCACGACAGCCAACACTAACCACGACAGCCAACAATAACTGGCCCCACTGTCATCGAGTGCTACCTATACCCTACACCCAGGGTTCAGTGTCACCCTGTGCAACCTACATCGTACACAGTGGGGTCAAAACCCAAAGTACCCCGTCGTCTACAATGGGGGAACCAAGACTCAAGTGGCGTGCGACTGTAATGTTCTTGTAGATAATGATTTAGCACTCGGCTGCCAGCTCTGGTAGACGAGGTGTCTCTCAGGGTTTACGTAAGATCATACCGTGTGAAGAGGGAGGTGGGGGAGCTAGAGAGTGTGTGCGAGGGGGGGAATGGTGTGTCGGGAGGAGTGTGTGTGTGTTTTAAAAGAGAGGTGGGGGAGCTGGGTTGCACACTTGTGTTTGTGTGTGTGTGGGAGGGTGGGGGGGGAATGGTGTGTCGGGAGGAGTGTGTGTGAGTGTGAAAAGAGAGGTGGGGGAGCTGGGTTGCACACTCCTGTATGTATGTATGTATGTATGTATGTATGTATGTATGTGTGTGCATGTGCGCGCACATGCTCTGCTCAGACAGAGGTCTGTTTCACTGAGGCTGTAAATCTCTGTCACACACACTGATAGAGAAGGGTTCACACCAACAGATTCAGGACATTGGTTTCCTGACGCACAGGGGGACGCTAGGGTTTTACTGAGGGGGAACGGGAGGGAAGAGGTGGGGGGACACTAGAGTTTTACTGAAGGGGAACAGGAGGGAAGAGGTGGGGGGACGCTAGGGTTTTACTGAGGGGGAACAGGAGGGAAGAGGTGGGGGGACGCTAGGGTTTTACTGAGGGGGAACGGGAGGGAAGAGGTGGGGGGACGCTAGGGTTTTACTGAGGGGGAACGGGAGGGAAGAGGTGGGGGGACGCTAGGGTTTTACTGAGGGGGAACAGGAGGGAAGAGGTGGGGGGACGCTAGGGTTTTACTGAGGGGGAACGGGAGGGAAGAGGTGGGGGGACGCTAGGGTTTTACTGACGGGGAACGGAGGGAAGAGGTGGGGGGACGCTAGTGTTTTACTGAGGGGGAACGGGAGGGAAGAGGTGGGGGGACGCTAGGGTTTTACTGAGGGGGAACGGGAGGGAAGAGGTGGGGGGACGCTAGGGTTTTATTGAGGGTGAACGGGAGGGAAGAGGTGGGGGGACGCTAGGGTTTTACTGAGGGGGAACGGGAGGGAAGAGGTGGGGGGACGCTAGGGTTTTACTGAGGGGGAACGGGAGGGAAGAGGTAGGGGGACGCTAGGGTTTTACTGAGGGGGAACGGGAGGGAAGAGGTGGGGGGACGCTAGGGTTTTACTGAGGGGGAACGGGAGGGAAGAGGTGGGGGGACGCTAGGGTTTTATTGATGGGCCTACATACCAAGAACTCCAGAACGCCACGAACCAACAATGGCATCGAGTTACCTCAGAACCTCACACACAATATACACCCCATCTCCACTCGCTCACAACAATGCCTGAACACTTTGTGCACTTGAAATTTATTGAAATGTTCTTCATGTGGTTATTATTATACTAAATACATTTTCTTAAACCTTGGCTAATATTGCCCTTGTTACTGAGAAGGGCTATAATCCCCCAGCCCTCCTGAAAACAACCCAAGTGTCAAACTCCAGTCCTTAAGGGCCACAGCATCTGCAGGTTTTCATTCCTCATAGGAGTGTCTAAATCAGACACCAAAGGAACGAGACGAAATTAGCAGTCACTGTCGCCCTCCAGGTTCTGAGGTGGACCCCCGCCGTATAACTTCCACGCTATTTCCCTGTAAACTGATTGTTCTCTTCTCCTCCAGGTGAAGGTGTGGTTCCAGAACAGAAGGATGAAGTGGAAGCGTGTTAAAGGAGGTCAACAGGGGGCAGCGGCGCGAGAGAAAGAACTGGTCAACGTGAAGAAGGGAACTCTGTTACCCTCAGAGTACTCTGGCATGGTGGGAGGACTACACCACTCCACTGGTTCCCCTGGTAATGAGGACAGTCACGACAGTGACCAGAGCTCAGAGCACGCTCACTTATGACCCTGACCTGCCACATATGCCACGCAGAGGTCAAAGGTTAAGTTTGCGGCCATTTGAACAAACGTCTAAAAATGCAGTGAGTTGATGAGATCATGTTGCATTTACAGGTACAGCATTACATACAGTATGTTTAGATTAGACTCAGAACTCAGAAAGAACACCTAGGCCTTTTCTCTCAGGAACCAGCAACAAACAGGTTTTCTGACTGAAGGTGTTTGTTGATTGGCAAAGGAGTGAAGAAAGAAAGAAGTCAAGGTTAGCAAGAAGAAGAAGGAATGGAAGGAGCATGGAATTAACAACTGGATGTGTGAAATAAAACAACAAATGATATGCTTGTGAGCAAAGCCTCAAGCTCATGAGACTGTAAATTGGGAATAAAATTGTATATTATTGTGAACATTCCACACGTGCCTTGATAGAATGGCTTGGATTTTTGAACTGTCAAATATAAAATTCTACTGTATTTACTCCGTTTGGAATACAAAAGGCATCCAATTAGTTTTAAGTAAAAATGTGGAATTGAATTGAATAGTAGGCTATTACCGTGAGTTCTACTATGCTGATTTACTTACAACATAACTGAATGATGCATATTAGCAAACATCTCCATTGGTTTTACATTTTGCTTCCACTAAGAGTCTTAAAAGTTAAATTTTTTTGTGAAAAATGTATACTTTTATTACATATAAATCTGGGACATAATGGTTTCTTAAGTGAATAAAACAGATCAATCAAAAACATTTTTGTCATTGTCCGGTTCTTGAACATTCTCACAATATTGCACAATTGGTATGTTACTAGATCTGTAAAAAAAACATGTTAATGTAATTTAAAACCATATGTAGACCTAGAGTTTCTTTGCCTTCTGTATGAGTGTGCATTCTAATTTGTGTCGATTTGTGTCGATTTGGCCGTGGCAGAGCCGTAGCCTTTTACAGTACAGAACCAGCTGGTTTGGCCGTGGCAGAGCCGTAGCCTTTTACAGTACAGAACCAGCTGGTTTCGGCCGTGGCAGAGCCGTAGCCTTTTACAGTACAGAACCAGCTGGTTTTGGCCGTGGCAGAACCGTGGCCTCCTAAAGTACAGGACCAGCTGGTTTTGGCCGTGGCAGAGCCGTAGCCTCCTAAAGTACAGGACCAGCTGGTTTTGGCCGTGGCAGAACCGTGGCCTCCTAAAGTACAGGACCAGCAGGTTTTGGCCGTGGCAGAGCCGTAGCCTCTTACAGTACAGGACCAGCTGGTTTTGGCCGTGGCAGAGCCGTAGCCTCTTACAGTACAGGACCAGCTGGTTTGGCCGTGGCAGAGCCGTAGCCTCTTACAGTACAGAACCAGCTGGTTTCGGCCGTGGCAGTGCCGTAGCCTTTTACAGTACAGAACCAGCTGGTTTCGGCCGTGGCAGAGCCGTATTCTCCTACAGTACAGGACCAGCTGGTTTTGGCCTTGGCAGAGCCGTAGCCTCTTACAGTACAGGACCAGCTGGTTTCGGCCGTGGCAGAGCCGTATTCTCCTACAGTACAGGACCAGCTGGTTTCGGCCGTGGCAGAGCCGTAGCCTTTTACAGTACAGAACCAGCTGGTTTCGGCCGTGGCAGAACCGTGGCCTCCTAAAGTACAGGACCAGCTGGTTTTGGCCGTGGCAGAGCCGTATTCTCCTACAGTACAGGACCAGCTGGTTTTG
>NW_027258962.1:0-45601 GCF_045791955.1 Oncorhynchus clarkii lewisi | reverse complement strand
GACCCCCCGAGACGATCCAGTACAATGGAGAGAGATGTGGAGGAATAAAGGAGTGAGAGAGAGAAAGACAGAAGGAAATAGAAGAGCGAGAGAGAGAGAAAAGAGAGAGAGAGGAGAGAAAATGAAAAGAGAGAAAACCACCTAACACCTCACGTCTCCAGGGGCCAGGGCTGGTGTAAGCTGGATATTAAGACACAAATTGCATTCAGGCAGGTCAAGGCGTGTCAGATGATATTAGATGCCTGCCGTGAGGAAAACAACAATTCCCATCAGCCTGTTCTGTGAGAAAAATAATATTTTCATTTTCGGCCCCTTTATTGAATAGAAACTTTGGGGAATAGGTCTTTATAGGAGCTCGTGAAGGTCGTGATCATGGCTGCGAGAACCCTTTGTTGCTCCCAGATTTCATTTTCACCACCGCTGATAGAAAAGACGTGTGTGGGTCCTCGCTCACGCCCTCACTTGTTTGCTGTAATGTTGCAGCACCCACATGTTTTAGTCTGTGTGCGTGCGTGTCCGTCTCTCTGTGTTGTGTGCGTGTGACTGTGTGTGAACAGTCTGTATCGTATCCATTGCCCCCTTTCTCTGTGTTTTCTGTGGCGCTAGCACCCCCCCTTACACCTCCCCCCACAGACTGCTGCCTGCATGGGGTCCCCGTCCCAGAGCTGCGCCACCTGACCTTCTCGGTAATTGACCCAAAATATTGATGCAATGGCACAAGTCTGATTGTGATTTATTAAAAGCTTGGGCCCGGCTACCAGGCCCGGTGCCAGACACTCCCTGCTCCCAGCCTGGCCCATCGGCAGCCATTAGGAAAACCATCAATACTGTAACAGCACAATAACACAATGAAAGAAAGGCACGGTAATGGGGAAGGGAGAGTCTCTCTGGGCTGCGGAGGTGCATAGCAAATAGCTTGGCATTGTTGTGTGAATACACACACACACAGAGAGAGAGACAGAGAGCGAGAGGAGAGCGCGAGAGAGAAAGAGAGGAGAGAGAGAGAGAGAGAGAGAGAGAGACAGAGAGAGAGAGAGAGGAGAGCGCGAGAGAGAGAGAGGAGAGAGAGAGAGAGAGAGAGAGAGAGAGAGAGAGAGAGAGAGCAGGTGAGAGAGAGAGGAGAAAGAGAGAAGGAAGAGAGAGAGAGAGAGAGAGAGAGCGAGAGGAGAGCGCGAGAGAGAAAGAGAGGAGAGAGAGAGAGAGAGAGAGAGAAGAGTGTGTGTGTATATTTAATTTTGCCTCTCCATAACATCACTGGGCTCGCTAAGATCAAAGCATAGAGAAGGAGAGAAAGAAGAGAAGGAGAGAGAATGATAGGGAGAGAAAGAAAGATACTCATGGGAGGCAAAAATCTAAGAGACCAGAGAATAAAATCTAAAAAAATGTGAGGAAAGGAGAGAGAGAGAGAGAGACAGACCCCCTGAGCCCCTGGTGTAAGAGAAACCGCAAACTGAGCTCACACACAGACGAGTCTCAGGAGAGTCAATTCAGACTAACAAGAGGGAACCAACTGACCAACAGCAGGCTGACTCTCCAACCATTATATACTGTACCCAACCTGCCAGCACACAAACAGCACAGGCCATCATTAGGGAATACCCCCATTGACTTCAAACTGGCCTGTTTTGTTGAAACCAACGTTGAGCTTTCTAAGCTTTTCTATAGTTTTAATGGCTGGAGGTTTTAAATCTCTTTCATCTCTGTCCAAAGTCAGTGTATCATGCATCCCATACCTCAGCGTTTGTACCGGTGCGGACCTAACTCAATCACTAACTCCCAGGAGGGAGGCTGGGAGATGATGAGAACACAGTCATTACAGTGGTCTTAATGGATGTGTTGTACTCTAAGGAAAGCTACGGCTCATTTAAAAGTCAGGTGTATCCTCTTTTTTTTACCATTACCAATACCAATGTTCTTATTATGTGAAGTTTGGGGAGGAAGTTAGGACACTGGGGGAAAAAACAGCAAAATCGGACCATTTCCCCAATACATTGCTTCATTTGAATTGGTATGTTTGTATGGAGATTGGAACAGAGTCGCAGTACTTTAGACTGAACATGTGATGGTGCTGAGTGGAACCTGATGAAGGTGTAACTAGACTGAAGACCAAAAACAGATCATGTGATTAGTTGAATGAGGTGTGTTAGTGCTGGGTGGGAACGAAAGCCCGCACCCCCAGTAGAGCTCCAGGAACAGTTGGAGAAGCCCTGCTCTAGACTGCAGAACTACGTAGACCTTTACCTGAAGGCAGAGCTTCCCCAGGCACCGTGTTTGTCCGTCAGGATGTTGACGATCTTCTGGATGAGCTGGGTGGCTGTCACGTGGTCGCGGTACTTGGCCGCTCGGATCAGGTGGTCGCACATCTTCTCCTCATCACGCTTCTCAGCCGAGTACTGGGCACAGTGGGACTGGGGGTCACAGACAAAACGTGACAACAGGTCAACTTCTCTGTCAAAAACACAATGACGTAAGCATCATTACAAATGAATTGTGTGTGCAGTGCTCAATACAACCTCCTTTATAGTACATTTAAAGAGAAATCCAGGAGGTATGTATTCTGAACAGATAACTGGCGTACACATAGTATGCGACTTCATATTGTATTTATGGAACTAGCATGTATTCTGGGGGAAATGGTATAGGCTACTACACACCATGTAAAACAACATAATATAAGGCTCTAGCAGCTGTGTGTGTGTGTGTAGAAACGCTACCTTGAGTAAAACCAAATCAAAATCTGGGGTCATTTTCTGGCCCTTATGTCACGTTGATTAATAACAGCGGACATTATAGTTACTAATGCCTCCAGGGCTCCGAATCACGAGCAGAGGTTCATTTTTCTCTGTCTGAGTGTGTTATCAGAAATGGCCTTTGAACTCAGAGTAGATGGTATATACAATAACACCTATACTGAGGGGAAAAAACAGCCAGACTTGAAATGTTCCACTTCAGTGCTAAGATAAAATGAGCTAAATATAAAGCCGAGTTAAACTGTAAAATAAAGTAATATATATAACTGACTGGAAACATTTGAGTACACTAACAGCCGTTAGCCACGTAGTGTAGAAATACAAGCAACAAAGAAATGAGGAATACACGCTACTATCATGTACAGTACCTCAGGCAAAAGTCCCGGCCATATTACTGTGATTTCAGTGCATCCATTGGATACTGAAACGTAACAGCATCAGTACCAGCAACTCTTAATGCAATTCCCAATGCTCAAATGAAATGAACCTAAAGGGCAGCCCATTGGTGGAGAGCACACACATACATCCCCGGCTCTACAAATGCAACCTGCCTCACCAGTTACCTTAGAAACCAGTAAACACACTAAAGTGCTTGATAATGATTGGTCCTCCTCTCCAATTGGAACGGTGACTTCTCATACCTGACAGGAAATCTATAGGTCTGGATCACATTCCGGAAGGCTATTCTGGAGGGGCTATTGGGCCCTAATTATCAATCTACGTCTCTTTGTGGGGCATTAGAGTGGTCCTTGACCTTAAAGCATGATGGCCCAACATGTGCGTGCGTGCGTGTGCATGTGCGTGCGTGTCCGTGTGTGTGTGTGTGTGTGTGTGTGTGTGTGTGGAAAGCAAGAAGAGCAGTAAAGGGAGGACAGGGAGAGGGAATGGTGCTGAATGTGTGAAACGTATGTTATCCCCCTGGAACAGACGACCGCGTGTCTGTACTTTACTACGGGACAGAACTAGAAACGTTCTTTCCAGCCGGTCTTCACGTGTGACTTCTGTGTCACTAATCAGCAGTGCTGCAGCTCAAACACATCATCGTAAACACGCTGGTCATTCACCGCGGACCCAAACACCTAGTCCCCCATAGTTTCACAACAAAGGGCACTGAGTGAGTCAGGGAACACTTTTCAACACATCACCCCTCTGCTAATTTCAAAGTGAGCGGGAGGGAATAGTAAAATAACATGAACGGCCTAGTGCCATTAGAAACCAGAGGAGGCCCCCTTTACCACGGTGGAAACGGCACATGAAGGGTCTATCCTGATACTGACTGAGAGAAACGGATTATCAGGATCAATGTCTCGTCTACCTGGTAGCCAGATTCAGACATCAGGATCAATGTCTAGTCTACCTGGTAGCCAGATTCAGACATCAGGATCAATGTCTAGTCTACCTGGTAGCCAGATTCAGACATCAGGATCAATGTCTCGTCTACCTGGTAGCCAGATTCAGACATCAGGATCAATGTCTAGTCTACCTGGTAGCCAGATTCAGACATCAGGATCAATGTCTAGTCTACCAGGTAGCCAGATTCAGACATCAGGATCAATGTCTAGTCTACCTGGTAGCCAGATTCAGACATCAGGATCAATGTCTAGTCTACCAGGTAGCCAGATTCAGACATCAGGATCAATGTCTAGTCTCCCTGGTAGCCAGATTCAGACATCAGGATCAATGTCTAGTCTACCTGGTAGCCAGATTCAGACTCAGGATCAATGTCTAGTCTACCAGGTAGCCAGATTCAGACATCAGGATCAATGTCTAGTCTACCTGGTAGCCAGATTCAGACATCAGGATCAATGTCTAGTCTACCAGGTAGCCAGATTCAGACATCAGGATCAATGTCTAGTCTCCCTGGTAGCCAGATTCAGACATCAGGATCAATGTCTAGTCTACCTGGTAGCCAGATTCAAACATGAGGATCCATGTCTATTCTACCTGGTAGCCAGATTCAGACATCAGGATCAATGTCTAGTCTACCTGGTAGCCAGATTCAAACATGAGGATCCATGTCTATTCTACCTGGTAGCCAGATTCAGACATCAGGATCAATGTCTAGTCTACCTGGTAGCCAGATTCAAACGAGGAAGTCAGAATTCAGAGGTAAAATGCACAAGACAGGCTTTTGGAGAGCGAGCGAGCAGGTGAGGAAGCTGTGTGTGTGTGTGTGTGTGTGTGTGAGGACGGCGTGACGTGAGACCTTATGACTTGAGACAGTGTAATCATGGGCAGCACCTTCCATTACATGAGCTGGCTGACAGGGTCGGAGGGTGACGGGCGCTGGCGCCTACTCTGGTGGAAAAAGGAGCCCGGAGAAGACAGACTGATAATGGGTTGGCATTAATCGAGTAAATTACATGGAGATGTGTCTCGGACAATTCACGCAAAGCTCAAGTCAATAACCAGAGAAACGTCTGTGTAATTTAGAAAGGAAACAGGCCTAACCACTGGCTAAATTACACTAGGATTATGATATGAGAAGACAACATGAAAAATCACACACACACACACACACACACACACACACACACACACACACACACACACACACACACACACACACACACACACACACACACACACACACACACACACACACACACACACACACACACACACACACACACACACGAGGGTCAGGCATTCCAGCACATCTCACAGATACAAATCCACTGACTCAACTGCATGAGTGCAATTCAAAAGGCCAGAACATATGGCATAGGTTTCTGCGTCTAGAATAATACGCTGTCAACCCCCATCTAAATGCTGTAGTTGTTGTCACGCTCTCCCATCAGGGCCTGAGGGGTTCACCAGTATAATGAGGGTGTGAGTGGGGATACAGGCCTCATTACCAGATTTAAAGCCTGTGTTTATCACTTACAGTGAGTGACAGAGCCAAGGACCTTGAAATGTTTCTGTGCCACACTGTCTCAGCCTTCAAGGCGCATGTTTCATGACATCACAAAGCGCTCAAGGTTCTGCTGGAGAAACGGGCGACGACACACACACACACACACACACACACACACACACACACACACACGACAGTGGGATCTTATTAAAGCAATGCTTGATGTGTACTCTCTGCCTTGACATTGTGTGGTGCAGTAGAGAAGCCAGCTAGAGACACACAGAGGGGTCGGCTATCGCCTCGTTGTCTCGCTCTCCTCTTCCAATTTTCTCACGTCCGCCGACAAGCCGTCCCCAGAGGGTCTCGTTTAAAGTGGGGAAACTGTCCGCCCAGGGTGCGTGTCCTTGTCGTGTTCTGAGAGGGAATGCAAATATTCCTAGGAATAAGGAATTCCTTACAGAACGATGGGAGGAGGGGTTACTAGACAAAAGAGAGATGCTGAAACAATTGGTTTCTGAAGAAGATTCCCCCTCGCACTTGATCTCTTGCCCTCAAGTTTAAAACGGCCACATAAAACACCATCAGGTTAACTCAGACAAAGAGTTGGGGGGGGGGGGGGTTAGAAAGACCAAGGAAAAAAATGAAAGCTTAAAAGTACAACGGCGAACAAAAGTCATCGAATGTCGACGTCTGACAGCCACTTCAATTCTGAAATGATGCCCCTGTCAACGCCGCACTCGCAGAGTATTGATTTTTCCTGCTGAGGGAAAAATAATCTCATCCAGCCAAACAGATCCCAGAGGCATGCATCGTCCCGATAGTGGCCATCAAGGTTAACGCAGGCGCAACACTTATCAAAGTATCTCTCTCATCCCTCTCTCCTGTCCCTCGCCTGTGGCTGCTGTGGGTTTTTAATGGACTGGTCACAATGCCTAGTTGGCAGGACTCTTCATCTCTCCTCCCAGCGGCATCCTCTCCTCTCTTTCACTCTCTCGCTCTTCTCGTTCCCTCTCCCATTCTCTCTCATCCCCCCCTTCCCTCCCTGCTCAAACCAGCAGCTGTGTCAAGCCCCGCTCCAATCAGTAGCTACCATTAGTCTAAGCTGGGCTGAAGGTTCCATCCACTCTGACTCCAGAAGCACTCCAAGGTCGCGCCAGCACGTGACGAATCACACCTGTTAACGGTCCTCTCCGGGGTGAAAAATAGTCAAATGAAGGCAGAGGCGCTGCAGATGAAAAATAATCCACTTCTTCTGGAACGCTGGCTAGCGCTCGGCTAGTTGTCTGGATGCAGAGTAATGATTCCAAACAGAAGAGATAACAATAGGAACACATGCCCTTTCTTCTTTTAGTGCTGTACATTTAACACATTTAACTCCACATCAGGATTGTGTCTGCCTTAAAAATACATTCAATTGCACTTGAGAATCTGCTTATTCCACATATTTATTTTGATGAATACACAGCCTTATTCAATACTATACAACATAATTATCCTTTCCAAGAATTCCTCTCCAACTCCTCAGTAAAATGAAATCAATAAAATTATGTCCCTCTATGGGATAACAAAGATAGTAGGCAAGGCAAGAGCCCTACTCCAGAGACTAAAGTGTCAGTTTGCATGTAGTAAAGGGGACTAGGGAGTCGGGAGGAGGTGCTCGTATATGTGCTATTCACAGCTCTGGGTCAGCTGGGCAAAGATAATGATGTGAGGAGCGGTGCAAGAGGCATCACCTAGGGACTTAATTACACACAGAGAAGAGCCAGACACTGGGATACTAGTCTCTCTCCCCCTCTCCCTCTCTCCTGGGTAAGTACTCTCTCTCTCCCCCTCTCCCGGGTAAGTTCTCTCTCTCTGAGGGTACAGGTAGACAGAGATATAGAACACTGCTGGGTAAGTACTCTCTCTGAGGGTAGAGGTAGACAAGAGATATAGAATACTGCTGGGTAAGTACTCTCTCTCTCTGAGGGTAGAGGTAGACAGAGATATAGAATATTGCTGGGTAAGTACTCTCTCTCTCAGGGTAGAGGTAGACAGAGATATAGAATATTGCTGGGTAAGTACTCTCTCTGAGGGTAGAGGTAGACAAGAGATATAGAATACTGCTGGGTAAGTACTCTCTCTCTCTCTCTCTGAGGGTAGAGGTAGACAGATATATAGAATACTGCTGGGTAAGTACTCTCTCTCTCAGGGTAGAGGTAGACAGAGATATAGAATATTGCTGGGTAAGTACTCTCTCTGAGGGTAGAGGTAGACAAGAGATATAGAATACTGCTGGGTAAGTACTCTCTCTCTGAGGGTAGAGGTAGACAGATACAGAATACTGCTGGGTAAGTACTCTCTCTCTCTCTCTCTGAGGGTAGAGGTAGACAGATATATAGAATACTGCTGGGTAAGTACTCTCTCTCTCAGGGTAGAGGTAGACAGAGATATAGAATATTGCTGGGTAAGTACTCTCTCTGAGGGTAGAGGTAGACAGAGATATAGAATACTGCTGGGTAAGTACTCTCTCTCTGAGGGTAGAGGTAGACAGAGATATAGAATATTGCTGGGTAAGTACTCTCTGAGGGTAGAGGTAGACATATACAGAATACTGCTGGGTAAGTACTCTCTCTCTCGCTGAGGGTAGAGGTAGACAAGAGATGTAGAATACTGCTGGGTAAGTACTCTCTCTGAGGGTAGAGGTAGACAGAGATATAGAATACTGCTGGGTAAGTACTCTCTCTCTGAGGGTAGAGGTAGACAGAGATATAGAATATTGCTGGGTAAGTACTCTCTGAGGGTAGAGGTAGACATATACAGAATACTGCTGGGTAAGTACTCTCTCTCTCGCTGAGGGTAGAGGTAGACAAGAGATGTAGAATACTGCTGGGTAAGTACTCTCTCTGAGGGTAGAGGTAGACAGAGATATAGAATACTGCTGGGTAAGTACTCTCTCTGAGGGTAGAGGTAGACGGAGATATAGAATATTGCTGGGTAAGTACTCTCTGAGGGTAGAGGTAGACATATACAGAATACTGCTGGGTAAGTACTCTCTCTCTCGCTGAGGGTAGAGGTAGACAAGAGATGTAGAATACTGCTGGGTAAGTACTCTCTCTCTGAGGGTAGAGGTAGACAGAGATATAGAATACTGCTGGGTAAGTACTCGCTCTCTGAGGGTAGAGGTAGACAGAGATATAGAATACTGCTGGGTAAGTACTTTCTCTCTGAGGGTAGAGGTAGACATATACAGAATACTGCTGGGTAAGTACTCCCTCTCTGAGGGTAGAGGTAGACAAGAGATGTAGAATACTGCTGGGTAAGTACTCTCTCTCTGAGGGTAGAGGTAGACAGAGATATAGAATATTGCTGGGTAAGTACTCTCTGAGGGTAGAGGTAGACATATACAGAATACTGCTGGGTAAGTACTCTCTCTCTCGCTGAGGGTAGAGGTAGACAAGAGATGTAGAATACTGCTGGGTAAGTACTCTCTCTCTGAGGGTAGAGGTAGACAGAGATATAGAATACTGCTGGGTAAGTACTCGCTCTCTGAGGGTAGAGGTAGACAGAGATATAGAATACTGCTGGGTAAGTACTTTCTCTCTGAGGGTAGAGGTAGACATATACAGAATACTGCTGGGTAAGTACTCCCTCTCTGAGGGTAGAGGTAGACAAGAGATGTAGAATACTGCTGGGTAAGTACTCTCTCTCTGAGGGTAGAGGTAGACAAAGATATAGAATACTGCTGGGTAAGTACTCTCTCTCTGAGGGTAGAGGTAGACAGAGATATAGAATACTGCTGGGTAAGTACTTTCTCTCTGAGGGTAGAGGTAGACAGAGATATAGAATACTGCTGGAGAGACCCTGGGTAAGTATTAGAGGTCGACCGATTAATCGAAATGGGCGATTAATTAGGTCCGATTTCAAGTTTTCATAACAATCGTAATCGGCCTTTTTGGACACCGATTATGGCCGATTACAGTGCACTCCACGAGGAGACTGCGTGGCAGGCTGACTACCTGTTACGCAAATGCAGTAAGCCAAGGTAAGGTGCTAGCTAGCATTAAACCTATCTTATAACAAACAATCCATCTTAACATAATCACAAGTTGATGATTGATGGTTGATGATATTACTAGTTTATCTAGCGTGTCCTGCGTTGCATATAATCGATGCGGTGCCTGTTAATTTGTCATTGAATCACAGCCTACTTCGCCAAACGGGTGATTGAAGCACTGTCGTTGCACCAATGTGTACCTAACCATAGACATCAATGCCTTTCTTAAAATCAATACAGGTAGGCAGAGATTTAGAATACTGCTGGGTAGTTGAATCTACTTGCTTTATCCTGTCATAATATACGAATTAAACTACTGAATCCCAAACGAATCCCACTAATAACAGCTAACAAGCCTCCCCGGCATTACCCAGAGGGTCTCACCAGCACCATAGTGAGATGGCTGTTCTCCCAGCTCTATAGCTGTCGTCTATAAACCACGCTGTGACCACCTTATGACAGGTGAAGACTGTCGGTCAGAGAGGCGAGTGTTGTGTGTTGATACGTTGTAAACAATGTGTCAGATGGTGGCACCTGACGCCTGGCGGGCTACAGCCAGAGTGGTGACCTGCAGGGGGCTCTTCTAGACGGTATGGGAGATTGGGGTCACAACCTATATCCTCTGACATTGAAACAGTTTGTTGTGGAATTCTCTCACACTGAAGCAGATGGTTTATAGACCTATGAAGATAACCACATTTGGTCCAAGCACCCTATAAACGGCAGTGTTTGTTCTTGACCAGAACAGAGCTTTCTTCCTTTACAGCAGGTTACATTATAGTACTGAAACATAGACTGTTGGCTTTGTTTTTTGTGTTATAAATAGCAAAAATGTTTAACCGTCAGGTTCATTTTGTTTCACTTCAATATGTAAATTGTGTCGCCCTCCCGTTCCATGGCGTTTCAAACGTTAAGAGTGCAGTCAATTCTTTGTGTGTGTCCTGTCCATGGCTGTGATCTGTGAGGAAGAGTAAGCTCAGTGCACTGTGTGGGGGCGTTGTGCTAACGACGCTGTCGTGATGGAATATAATGAGCATCAGCTCAATGTTAATGTCATTAACTCTGAGGCGAGAGGAGAAGAGAGGGATCGCCTTACAAGCCAGACAGAGGGGGACAATGACGCTAAGTCGCTAATTACGGCGATATCGCTAGCTGGATCTCCCGGCTTTTATAGCATCTAGAGAGAGAGTCAATTCAATTAGTCGTATATTACAGCGGCTGGGGGATGAATCAACGACTGGGTATGGGGGGGGGGGGGGGGAAAGAAAGTCAGAGAGAGAAAGAAGGAGAGGCGGTTAGAAAAGACCTGGGTCTTCCTCACTCTTAAAGAACCAACCGTGGGGTATAAAAAAAAGAAAGAGTGAGATAAAATAAATGATCTGGGTCTTCCGTATCTCTGACCTCCTCTGCTCTCGTGGCCCCGCAACCCACCACATTTCATCCTTAATGAAAGGATGCTGTAAAAAAACTACACTCTCTCTCATCGTAGTAGGAGGGCCGTGGCCATGCGATCTGCAGATCTCTTCCACGTTAAGGATCCCATTAGATAGAGAACACTAAAAGGTAATTGGATTTCCCCCTCCAGTTATCTTCATCTCTGTCACCCTCAACCCGCTATAATAACTTACTCTCCAGGCCAAAGATAACTCAATTCAGAGAGAGAGAGAGAGAGAGAGAGAAAGAGGGATGGAGGGGGAGAGAGAGAGAGAGAGAGAGAGAGAGAGAGAGAGAAAAAAGAGGGATGGAGGGTGAGAGAGAGACAAAGAGAAAGAAAGAGGGATGGGGGAAAGGGAGAGAGAGAGAGCATATGTTACGAGTCTCCAAAGCAAAGGGTGTCTAAATCACGCGGCTCCTCTATCACACCCTTCCCGTGGATATGAACTCTGACAGGGAGCAAACATAAATTTGTTTTTATCTATTGAATAATTCACTTTCCTGGTGGCTGCCGTTTCCTTCGCGGTCCGTGTCTGTAGTGGTAGAGAGCCACTGCCAAAGGACCTAGTCCCAGACCCCTGCCAGGGTGGAGAAGGACTACTCTGTTCCCCAAGTGATAGTCAACAGGAAACACACCAAAGGTGCAATTCATTTCAGCTGTAAGATTCTTTAAAACAGTGAAGGGAATGGCAGTCAGGGTACAACCAAATCACCTACTTTATGCGCTCGGCCACACCCCAACATGTTTCTATTTCTGTCCTCCAACAGCAAACCTGAGAAGCAGGTGAACAAACACTGATTTAAAAAAAAATAATAATAATTGAAGACAGCGAAGAAAACTGTTTTCCCCTGGGGCATGTTTCAATGAGGCTGTTATTTTTATGGTGGCGGTGCAAAATGAAACCATGAAACCGATGGCTCGAGGAGGGCTCAAGCCAGAGCCGGAATGGAGGAAAATCAATACGGCAATATCAGTGGTTGCACTTATCAGGGCCTCACTTCTTCCAGAGGTCACAGAGGAGCGGCTACATTTAAGTGGGGAATTCAATTGTGAAACATAGATTTGGCCCTAGCTATGGTGGGTATCTGATTAAAGTTGATTGGCTATACTGTAGGGGGTGAGGGGAGAGAACAGAGAGAGAATACTAAACAACAGTCTTGAACAAAGAGAGTTAACAGTTGGCTACGGTGGATAGTAGGTATCTAATTACAGTTGATTGGGCTGAGAGGAAGGATGGTGTGGTTGGACACAAATACAACAAAGAGTTCTAACACTCTGTGCGATATGTGGGTTGCGTAGTGAAATAGGTCCCTGCACACAGTGCTTGGGACAGAGAATCCCAATCCAATGGCTTTCACATAAGAAACAAACAAAACAAAACAGATGTGGTACATATGTACCCAATACTAAATCTATTAGGGGTTAATGAGTGGATTCACACCCATTTACAAGAACACAAATACTATCTCCCTAACAGAATAGAATGAGATTTCAGCCTGTTAAAACGTGTTCTTTCTCCACCACTGTGGTTTTACTGGAGACAACCGGGGACTGTAGCTACTAAATAATACAGGAACAGGAAACAATGATGTCCTTGGCTGTCTTTGAGGCTCGTCAGACACATCCTCATTCTGTAACTCAACGGTACTGTCAAAGACTACCCCACACACACACACACACAAGTAACCAGAAAAACAACTGGGCCTGCTTGGAAGACGATGGAGAGAAAACGGAGACTAACTAGGCCCTCTTGTAGGACGATGTGGGAAAAATAGGTCCAATGTAACGACACAATGTGTTCCTTTTGCTTTCATTACAGTATATCGGAGTAGGATCCAGTCTAAGGATGTTTCCTCCTGTAGGACTCCTCAGAGCCAGAGGGAGACAGATGATAGGATGAGAGGGACTAGTGATGCGGACAGGAACATCAGCTACACTACGTGGGCCAATTAGATAGAATTGGAGAGCTGGGGACAGCCCCTGGTGTGTGTGTGTGTGTGTGTGTTTCCATCGGTGCAGACATATCCTGGCCCTCGCTCGGCTGAGAGAACATAACATGGCCTAATCATGGTGAGTTTGAGGGAGGAAATGGGGAGTGATGGGGACACGGACTCAGACACCACTCCTGTTCATAACCTCAGGGCAGAGTGAGGTAGAGGCTAGTTTGTGAGCCCTGTGCTGTGTTCTTATGGAGCTGCCAACTGTCTGTGCTGTGCCTCAGGCCCCTCCTCCTCTCCAAACCTCTATCTTGCTGTTGTTCACACAGCTGTCTGACACACACACACACACACACACACACACACACTCGCCCTGTGTGTGGAGTGTTATGCTCGCCAAATAGGCTGTGTGTGTCAAGCGTCAGAAATCTGCATAAACACCCGGGTCTGCCTGCCCCGCAATAACGATGATTGGACGACCGGTCGAGTCAGGCCACACCTCCAGAGGAAATGATTGACAGGGTGAGGCCGGTGGGTGGAAAGGAGGTGGACAGTGTGTACTGCTGTTGCCAGTCAGATAGATATGCCGACTCTACTAGGGTATGCATCCCAAATCACACCATATTCCCTCTATGGGCCCTGGTCAAAAGTAATGCACTAAATAGGGAATAGGGTGCTATTTGGGACACAAGCTAGAAGAACATGGGAGCAAACATTCAAACGAACTGAGGCAACCAACCAACCTGAAGCAAACCGTCGACATGCTTTCCTTTCCACCCCCTCAACAATTTGCTTTAAACAGTCAAGAGGGCTTTTTTTCATTCTGTAGGAGAGACCCTGCCTTGAACCTTAAAGAAAGCATAACATTTTACAACTACGGTAAGGAGGCGAGTGAGGGTGGAGGGACGGGGGGTTGAGACAGTCGGCCCTTCAGACCAGCAGTTCTGTGGGCTGTCTGCAGGTTTAAGTACTGCCAGGGTCTTGAGAAAGGAGGGGGGAATGAAGGGAGTGATGGAGAGGGAGGATGCTGTATTCCTGTCACTGTGGAAATACTCCCCCAGCGGGACTATAACAGACAGGCTCTCAGCAGGGCAGGAAATGATTCAGAGAGATCAGGACAGAGACAGAGGAGAGAGGGATGAAGGAGGAGGGTGGAGGCTGGCACTAGGCCGGGAGGTTGGCGCTAGGCTGGGAGGTTGGCGCTAGGCTGGGAGGTTGGCGCTAGGCTGGGAGGTACGGGGATAAATGAACATGGAGGCTGTTTGGCTAGGATGCCGTGCCAAACGTAAACTACAGCCGGACACTCCAGTGTAAGATGTTATTATACGTGTTGGGGTTGTCTTTGAAAATACAACATTTGTTCTCTAGGTTGCTATGACAGGTCTGTAATGACTTGACAGACAGTCGTGTGTGTGTGTGTGTGTGTGTGTGTGTGTGTGTGTATATAGAGGACTTTATACCCCCTCGCTGGGTGTTACATTCTGAGCTGTTTTTGTTCAATATGGCCAGACAGAACATAAAAATATGAAACTATCAACCTATCCTATCAACCTCAGCTTAATGGGATCGCTTAAAGCTACGAATATACTAAAATAACTCCTGCTGCTCTCACAAAAAGACATGGAAAGGATAAATAAATGAGGACTATGTTTCTGTTCCAAGATACGAGGGTCAGGAAAGGGGTTGGAAGTTATCGGTTCATTGTTAAGTTTTTCTCTTCAAGTCATTCCCCCTCAAGCTAAAATCAGGACTCCATTTTGGATTGAATTGATTTTCCTGTTTGCTGGCTACCTGCACCAGCCTGGGTAATTTCAAATTCCTATATTATGTCAGGAGCCATTTTGGATCAAGTATGAACTCTTGTTTACCAGCTGCCTGGTCTATTCTCCTCAATCATTCACCCGAGCTTAAATCTACACTCCATTTTGGATTTAATGTGCTAGTTTCATGTTAGCCAGTTTCCTGGCCCAGACTGTATTTTACCTCAAACTCAGCGTGTTTGTGGATGTCCTCGGCTCTCTGTCGGCTGAGGATGAACTCAGCCTCATTGGCCACCCGCACCAGGTGGTCCTTCATGGTGTGGCTCAGTAGCCTGAGAGAGAGGAAGGACAGAGGAAGACATATCATAACATCATCAGAACTGTATCAATTTGTAACCTGTGGAAAAAAATGATTACTGATTTGAATAATTGAATTATGTTCGGATTAAGATGTAATAAAACTGGTGGAAGACATACAAAAAATATTATTATTTAGTAACTGGTCAAACAAAGTTAATTCATTGACTAATAGGTGATAGGTTGAAACCTGTTCAATCAGGTTTTCATACATCATAAAAACTGCACAAACAAGCTCTCACAATGTGCTACAATATGAGTGCTGCAGTCCCTGAACATGGAAGACCTCCCCTTTAATGACCGTATAACATCCATAAAATGGAAGACCTCCCCTTTAATAACTGTATAACGTCCATTAAATGGAAGACCTCCCATTTACCATAAAACATCCATAAAATTGAAGACCTCCCCTTTACCATATAACATCCATAAAATTGAAGACCTCCCCTTTACCATATAACATCCATTAAATGGAAGACCTCCCATTTACCATATGACATCCATAAAATTGAAGACCTCCCCTTTACCGTATAACATCCATAAAATTGAAGACCTCCCCTTTACCATATAACATCCATAAAATGGAAGACCTCCCATTTACCGTATAACATCCATAAAATTGAAGACCTCCCCTTTACCATATAACATCCATAAATGGAAGACCTCCCATTTACCATATAACATCCATAAAATTGAAGACCTCCTCTTTACCATATAACATCCATAAAATGGAAGACCTCTCATTTACCATATAACATCCATAAAATTGAAGACCTCCCCTTTACCATATAACATCCATAAAATGGAAGACCTCCCCTTTACCATATAACATCCATACAATTGAAGACCTCCCCTTTACCGTATAACATCCATAAAATTGAAGACCTCCCCTTTACCATATAACATCCATAAAATTGAAGACCTTATAACATCCATAAAATGAAGACCTCCCCTTTACCGTATAACATCCATAAAATTGAAGACCTCCCCTTTACCATATAACATCCATAAAATGGAAGACCTCCCATTTACCATATAACATCCATAAAATTGAAGACCTCCTCTTTACCATATAACATCCATAAAATGGAAGACCTCTCATTTACCATATAACATCCATAAAATTGAAGACCTCCCATTTACCATATAACATCCATAAAATGGAAGACCTCCCATTTACCATATAACATCCATAAAATTGAAGACCTCCCCTTTAACATACATAAAAAGAGGAAATTTAAGCATGCAAAATGAGCAGGAAATGTGATTAGGACAAGACACAGACACACACACACAATCCTTTTAACAGGGACCTTACATGCGCTAATTGATTTGATAATGATATGCATCTGACACAGGGGGAACCTTTGCTCCTGTTACTACATATGTAGCCCTTCCTCTTATCTAAGCTAATAAAACATTCATGCGTCTGTGTGTGCGTGTATAGGGGCCAGAGAGGCCACTCACTGGCCCCAGAGGTCAGGCCTGTGCAAAGTGGAACAATAACAGGCTAGGGGCCAGGCCTGGGGCCTGTAACCCAAGCCTGCTGTTTCAGAGCAGGGCAGCGGGGGAGCGGAGGTGCCTGGGTCTCGGTAGCCTCTCCAACCCCCGGCCCCTGGCCCAGCCATCAATAACCTCAACACTCTCTTTATGACGCCTTACTCTACACTCTTTCACACATAGGCAGGCACACACACATAAAACCATGTACAGACACACACGAGCATACCTACACACACACCCACGAATATAGTACGTGCGCACACTTGGACAGTCACACATACTTCTTACACCCAAAGCGCTCACACACACACACCTCTCACACATACACCTCTAAACAGGGAGTTGATGGGGTATAGTGTTACAGCCCCCCATTGCAAATCAACAGGCTTTCACTGAGACACAGTTCTAGATTACAAAGCAGCCTCTCTGGAGTGGATTACAACCTCCTCATCCTCTAATCCTTCCACTTTTCTTCCTCCTCTTCTTCCTCTCCTTCTCTCTCTTCGATTCTCTCCTCCTCCTTTGCCTCCGCCTCCTCTTACTACTTGTGTGTGTGAGCTTGTGTGTGTGTGTGTGTGTGTGTGTGTGTGTGTGTGTGTGTGTGTGTGTGTGTGTGTGTGTGTGTGTGTGTGTGTGTGTGTGAGGAAGTCCATCAGTGGATGCATTAACATTATCCTAGATTAGCGTTCGGTAATTCTCCAGCCCGGGGGATCGTTAATGTAAATCCAGGACCTCTAACTCCAAATTGATGGGAGTTGTTTGGTCCCAGGAGTGATATGGGAATGCTGATCCTGGATAGTACAGACAGCAGAAGGGACATGGAGAGGGACAAGGAAGATGGGAGATTTCCCAAGCGTCATGAGGAGTCAGGGATTGCAGTCACCCCTGTCACCCGTCCTCCGTCAGTCCCTCCCTCCGGGACAGGCAGGTATTGACAGAGCCTTGAACTCTATACGGCTCCCCTCAGTTCCACAGATCCTCTTTACTCCAGTATGGATTTCTCTCTTCAATAGAGGTCCTAATGGTGACCGTGAGGGCCTGGAGCCTCGAGGGCCAGGGGCCGCGCTATGGATCGGCCAGAGTGGGACATAATGAAGTGGTGATGGTCGGAGTGGGTCAGACAGTGTGTGTCCGCGTGCGTGTCAGAAAACGTACCTGCCCTCGTTGACCAGCTCGATGAAGGCCAAGCCTGCGTTCTTCTGGATAGAGTTCTGCCACTCCTGAAACACAAACACTGGGACATTAGCTACAACACAGAAACCACATACTGGGACATTAGAAACAACACAGAAACCGCATACAGGGACATTAGCAACAACACAGAAACCGCATACTGGGACGTGAGCAACAACACAGAAACCGCATACTGGGACATGAGCAACAACACAGAAACCACATACTGGGACATGAGCAACAACACAGACACCACATACTGGGACATGAGCAACAACACAGAAACCACATACTGGGACATGAGCAACAACACAGAAACCACATACAGGGACATTAGCAACAACACAGAAACCGGATACTGGGGACATTAGCAACAACACAGAAACCGGATACTGGGAAATTAGCAACAACACAGAAACCGCATACTGGGACGTGAGCAACAACACAGAAACCGCATACTGGGACATGAGCAACAACACAGAAACCACATACTGGGACATGAGCAACAACACAGACACCACATACTGGGACATGAGCAACAACACAGAAACCACATACTGGGACATGAGCAACAACACAGAAACCACATACTGGGACATGAGCAACAACACAGAAACAACATACTGGGACATGAGCAACAACACAGAAACCACATACTGGGACATGAGCAACAACACAGAAACCACAAACTGGGACATGAGCAACAACACAGAAACCACATACTGGGACATGAGCAACAACACAGAAACCACATACTGGGACATTAGCAACAACACAGAAACCACATACTGTTACTCTATGCACATGACTTTACACATAAGTCAGTGTGGATGGACAGAGGGGTAAATGAAGGAACAGTGAGAAAGAGAATGAGAAATAAAGATTCATTTTGCCCCTTCCGCCCTCAGCACCAATTATGTCTGTATAATATTATGTTGAGTGAGCCTGAACAAGGAGCAGTCAGCTGGTATACATAGCAGCCCTATAGAAGAGCTGCTGTTTCTGGCAGTCAGCTCGCTGGAGGAGAGGAATGAGAAGAGAGGGAAGTGAAGGCATTTATCATGATATAACTCACACATTTCCTCCCTTTGAGCAGTGTTATGGTCAAAGGTGTCAGTCTAAACAACTCAATGAACCGCAGCTGAAACGCCAAGGCGGCCCTGAGTGAGTTTAAATCGGCAATTTGGTCAGGAAAGGGAACTTGACGGTCGTCGTCTTTCATGTTCGGTTCAATCTTTCAACACCTTCTCAACGCAACCGTCAAAAGAATAATAAAACAACAAGGAGCTGGGCATGTGGGTCGGACGTTTAGCTCTCGCTCTCTCCTTCCCCTTTCTTGGGGATACGGACAGAAAACATTCAAAGAGCTAATGCCCTGACAAAACCACCCACAACTTCAACAAGCCACATTGTCAGGACATGTCTGTATGGTGGGTCAGTAATGGTCTTTGTTTAATAATTCATGTCTAATCACTAGTTGTTTCTTGTGACAGTAAACAAACCCTGACCCCCAAAATCTTCCTTTACACACACAGTGATATACTGTATATCTAACACTATTTGACTGGTAGTGAAAACGGAGAACAGATACATTGTAACCAAAACAAATAAGGTCCAACTGTGTTAACAAGTGGAGGGAGGGCTACGGTGTGTGTGTGTGTGTGTGTGTGTGTGACAGGACAGTGGTCAGTGTATTTAACTGTGCTGTCATCATCTCTTCAACTGATAGAGGGAGCTGGAAGCTGGGTGTTGGTGTGTGTAGACGTCCTTGGTAAACATACAGAGGCCTGGGGGCTGAAGATAGATGACAGACAGAGCTAGAGGAGAAAGAGCTCATTTGCTTCGAATACCAAATCAGACGTGTGTGTGTGTGTACGTGCACACATTATGATTTTCAACAGCACCACAGATTTTCCACCTTGATAACATGACAAATGAAAAGACATCAGAACCAATCACACCCAGGCAGAACAGAAACCATTCTGTCCCAAAGCCTGTACATCCTCAACCAGCATGTAACCAACTGTAGATTAGTGGGATAACAGACTCGGGTAATTTAACCAGAATGCAGCAGTGTTTTGTGTCCCGTCAGGCCATATTGGCGTTGACTACACAGTCATAATAAAGTGTGCTCAGAGGGAATAGGCCAGTGTGTCTGTGAGGGGAGTAGAAACAGTGAGTTTGACAGTGAGTCCTGTTTTGGGCACCAAATGGGGAGGGACAAGCTCGACTTATCCAATAAGAGCCACTCATTTTCATTTTCTGTTGAAAAACATTTAAAAACGTTTTCCGTTGCCTGCCCTAAAGAACATGACCCAGGCCAATGGGCCTCAAAGGCTGAATGACGATAGCCATGAGCCTCGGCAGACCTGCCCTGCAAGCAGTGGGGGACACGCAATGCTACTCTATGTTATGCCGCGCTGCGCCACGCTCTCCTACCGGGCCTGAAATAAACACCACAGGAAGTGCAGACATAAACAGGTCTGGCTCTGCTCTCAGGAACAACAAGGAAGAAGGAGAAAGGGGACGTTGTCTCCTGAGAGCGGGGAGTTTCCTTACTGCTGCCCTCTGGACACTATTGAACTGTTCTAGTGACTGAAGGGATCTTGTTTGATATATTCCAAAACAGAGCTCATCATGGACACAGCTTCTTTTGATGTAAGTTCTGCTGGTGTGAAAATGAAATCTATTTACAGTACAATGGCATGGAGCAGAAATTTAAAGTATTTTCTTCAATGACTTGTGATTAACCATCCCACTTCACATTACCACAGATCCCCACGAGGCATTCTGAACAGGCACGCCAAGGTCATATAAACAAGACTAATGTCCCCGTTATAAGACAGAAAATGACATTATTGTTGAATTAAAAAAGGTTATGACCCTAATCAGAGGGGTCACACACACCTCATGGTGACAAACGGGAGGCTATCTATCAGAAAGCTCTGTGATGGGGTATGGATTTCTTTGGCTGCCCTGGTCAGTGCGGTCAGGCTTTTATGGCTGTGATAAGGGCCATTCCATAACCCCATCCTTACCCTGATGAGAGGATACAAGCAGCCATTTGTGACCTCTCACCTCTGACCTGACACGATGTTCTACCCCTGGTCCTGTCTCATCGGTACGACCACCAGTCAATGTGATCCTGATGTTGGACCATAACCCAGCGTGTGTGTGTTTCCCCAATGTCAGGATCAAAAGCACAGCTCCATTCAAACCAAATGCCATTCTCAATCAGAAGTCAATAAGCCAGTTTGTTTGGTTTATGTCTGAGGACTCCATGACAATGAGTCCCCACACCCACACCTCCTCATTACCACTGATTATCCATAATGAAGGTTTAAACTCCACAACTAGTGACAAAACACAGACTTCCCCACAAACTCCTCTTTGAAACGTCAAGCCCGGGCACAACACCACCAGCACAACCAGCCTGGGTTCTCCTCACCAAAAATAAACAAGTCGCTTGTGTGTTTCAGTCCCATCAGTCATAATCACAAGTATTTGTTAGTTTGGTAAAGGGGCTGGGGAATATGACTCTACAGGAGACAAAGAGAGCACGAATCGTCGTAAGCGCTAAGTGTGTACTGTGTGCTTCCTTTCAGCTTCGGAACGAGAACAAAAATAAGTCCAGGAGAGTTGTGTCCCAAATGGAACACTATTCCCTATTTAGTGCACTACTTGATACTTTTTAACCGGGGGCAATGGTGCACAATTTAGGGAATAGGCTGCTATTTGGGACGCGGAGTAGTCTCGTTGTTACAGCTACGCCTTAGAAAAATGTACAAACACAAACAGAACATTACTACTGTGTCTCTTTGGTCAGGAGGAAACTGAACTACGTGGCGTCGTACAGTCAGGACGAGAACTGCTAGACATAACATGCCGTGCTCTCCTGTTAAGGGCTGACAGAGGAACAGAACTCATTCAATTGTTGTCCATCGGTTTCACATTTAAGAATGAAAAAGACAGAATAAGAAACCGTGTCAGTAAAGCCACAGAAGCTTGCATTTATAGTAGATGATACTAGTAGATATGACGTGTCGTTGGTGGTTAAAACTTACTTCTACCCCCTCCTTTTTCGAACATTCTGTTAAAAATCGCGCAACTTTTCAGCGTCCTGCTACTCATGCCAGGAATATAGTATATGCATATGATTAGTATGTGTGGATAGAAAACACTCTGAAGTTTCTAAAACTGGTTAAATCACGGCTGTGACTATAACAGATTGTGTGTTTCATTGAAAAACGCAAGAAAAACTGCTCTCTGAAAGCTAAAAATAATTTCCATAAGTCACTTCCATGGATTGTTAAAAGGGGACAAAATTTAATATCGACCTGCATGCAATTCATACAAATTCCACACGATGTCGCCATTGTCGTCATTTTCAATTGAATTTTTTGTTGGAAAATCCAACTATCTGGCTTCTGTTTCTTCCAGTCTCCACCAGGATGCTGTAAATGTGGACATTGGCAGCCATTGATTTGCAGACGAGGAGCTATTGAATATACATCGCCCTGTAATCATTTTGATAGATTATAAGCGTTTACTAATACCTAAAGTTGGATTACAAAAGGATTTCGAAGTGTTTTGTGAAAGTTTATCGTCGACTTTTTTAATTTTAAAAAATGACGCAGCGTTTAAAAACGATGTTTTTTTCTGAATGACACAGCTTCCATAGAAAGCTATTTTGGGTATATATGGACCGATTTAAACGAAAAAAAGACCCAATAGTGATGTTTATGGGGCATATAGGAGTGCCAAGAAAGAAGCTCGTCAAAGGTAATGAATGTTTTATATTTTATTTCTGCGTTTTGTGCTGCGTCGGATAAGCAGAGTCTTTGTTTACGTCGCATTCAGGCATTTTGAGGTGGTGCATGCTATCAGATAATAGCTTCTCATGCTTTCGCCGAAAAGCATTTTAAAAATCTGACTTGTTGGCTAGGTTCACAACGAGTGTAGCTTTAATTCAATACCCTGCTTGTGAATTTTGATCAAGGTTTGAGTTTTAACGAGTACATTTAGCATTTAGCGTAGCGCATTTGCATTTCCAGGTGCCTACTTGAGACATATGCGTCTCAAGTAGAATCAAGAAGTTAAACCCTTTAAACCACGTGGAGACAAGACGGTGACACAGAAGACGTTCAGAATAATGAAACATAAATGTTTGTGAAATGACAGAATATTCTCATTTGTATCCAAATGTCTCTGACTTGCAAACTTTAAAAAAACATTCCAAATTGATATGCTTTGTCTACGATGAGAGATCAAAGACATTGTGCAAACAAGATGCATTCATTTCAGAGTCAACAGATGAATGCTCATTCCACCTGTCACCAGTTGCTGAAGGATAAGGAAGTTGACTCGTTCATTTCCTAATCTGGTCGCCGTATCAAAAGGACTTGTGACAGCGAGCGTCGACAAAGTCTAATTGCGGATGGGACTTCCTCAACACTCAACAACCCCACATGCCAGTTCTCAGATGCCATCTGTGTTTAAGGAAAACATCTCTCAAAAAATGGCTTGCTTCCGTGTTTGTGTGATCACATTCACACCTAAAAAATACTAATATTTATCTGGCAGAAAAGCCTGGATTAAATAACGATCTGGGTTGAGGAGTGATTAGTATTTAAGGGTGGTGATTGAGAATAGTGGAAATGACTAATAAGACACTCACATGGGTCATTTCTAGGATAAAAAAATACAAGCAAACACGAGTTTGAAATCACCCCAAAGCATTATCAATGCTAAACGATGTTCTCACCATCCAACAGTAAACCTGCACTAATCCAGTGTAATAGCTGATAATATGGTTCATTGTCAGAGCTCCAGTGATCCGACCCTTCCAGAGTTAACCTGTTTAACAGATGGACACCTCTCCTCAAGTCAAATGGGCAGATCAGCAGACATCGACTTTCTTCCCTGGAGCACTTGGCTTCTCCCGATCCCTGACCTTTAACCTCTAGGCTGAAAATAGAGGGCGGCAGGACTTGGAGTTTAACCCCCCGCGTGCCCGGAGCACGGCATCACTACGGCTACAAGAGCATTACTCTCTGACCTGAGAGCTAGAGGACTACGACTCTTAATGACCCGAAGGTGAAAACAACCTGGAGATGTCTGTCTGTGGTTGACTTTCTCACTTAGTCTTCTGTTTGTGATCAAGGCAGACATTGAAAAGTTATTTTCAGATGGTGTAATCTGCCTTGGATTACAAAGTGGGTTATAAAACCAGGTGGGGTGGTTTTGTGTTGATTTATTCTATGCTGTATGGTGTTGTATGGGGCTGTTTTGTACTGTAGGGATTACTGTTGTTTTCTTGTGTTTTGTCCATATTGTGTGTATTCCATTGGGGGCCACATTGGAAACAAGTTCATTTTGCTTTAACGTATTATCCCCTGGGTTGTACCCAGTACATATTTTTTTCCCAATAACATTTCAATCAATCAATCAATCAATCAATCAATCAATGACTAGACCAAACAAGTATTCACAGATGTCCACTGGTTGCATTTCTACCCCTTTCTGCTGACTTTTTAATGGATCAAGAGGGTAGCCATGTAGTATGAGCTGTTTAGGGACCAGGGGACGTGGGGGAAGGTGAAAGACGGAGGAGGAATGCTCTGAAACTCCGGGGCCGAATGCTTTCCCCATCACTCTTCACAGCCGGAGCAAACACCCTGCTGCGTACTCAAACACACACACAAGGTTCAAGATCAGTGCAATCAAAGTGTTATTTTTCCTCCCTCTCTCCTCCCCCTCACCAGCCCCCTAAACCCCAACCGTGTGCCACGGGGCGCAGCCCAGGGTCTGTAGCCTATCGACACACCAGTGTCCCCCTCCAGTCTCGGAGGAGAGGGGTAATATCAGGCTTAGACAGTCTTTGAAAGGTACTCTCCTGGCTCGGAGGAGAGGGGTAATATCAGGCTTAGACAGTCTTTGGAAGGTACTCTCCTGTCTGGGAGGAGAGGGGGGATATCAGACTTAGACAGTCTTTGGAAGGTACTCTCCTGTCTGGGAGGAGAGGGGTAATATCGGGCTTAGACAGTCTTTGAAAGGTACTCTCCTGGCTGGGAGGAGAGGGGTAATATCAGGCTTAGACAGTCTTTGAAAGATACTCTCCTGTCTGGTCAGAGAGGGGTAATATCAGACTTAGACAGTCTTTGAAAGGTACTCTCCTGGCTGGGAGGAGAGGGGTAATATCAGGCTTAGACAGTCTTTGAAAGGTACTCTCCTGTCTGGTCAGAGAGGGGTAATATCAGACTTAGACAGTCTTTGAAAGGTACTCTCCTATCTGGGAGGAGAGGGGTAATATCAGGCTTAGACAGTGTTTGAAAGGTACTCTCCTGGCTCGGAGGAGAGGGGTAATATCAGGCTTAGACAGTCTTTGAAAGATACTCTCCTGTCTGGTCAGAGAGGGGTAATATCAGGCTTAGACAGTCTTTGAAAGGTACTCTCCTGTCTTGGAGGAGAGGGGTAATATCGGGCTTAGTCTTTGAAAGGTACTCTCCTGGCTGGGAGGAGAGGGGGGATATCAGGCTTAGACAGTCTTTGAAAGGTACTCTCCTGGCTCGGAGGAGAGGGGTAATATCAGGGTTAGACAGTGTTTGAAAGGTACTCTCCTGGCTGGGAGGAGAGGGGTAATATCAGGGTTAGACAGTCTTTGAAAGGTACTCTCCTGGCTCGGAGGAGTGGGAGGAGAGGGGTAATATCAGGCTTAGACAGTCTTTGAAAGGTACTCTCCTGGCTGGGAGGAGAGGGGTAATATCGGGCTTAGACAGTCTTTGAAAGGTACTCTCCTGGCTCGGAGGAGAGGGGTAATATCAGGCTTAGACAGTCTTTGAAAGGTACTCTCCTGGCTCAGAGGAGAGGGGTAATATCAGGCTTAGACAGTCTTTGAAAGGTACTCTCCAGTCTCGGAGGAGAGGGGTAATATCAGGCTTAGACAGTCTTTGAAAGGTACTCTCCTGTCTCGGAGGAGAGGGGTAATATCAGGCTTAGACAGTCTTTGAAAGATACTCTCTTGTCTCGGAGGAGAGGGGTAATATCAGGCTTAGACAGTCTTTGAAAGGTACTCTCCTGTCTCGGAGGAGAGGGGTAATATCAGGCTTAGAAGTCTTTGAAAGGTACTCTCCTGTCTTGGAGGAGAGGGGTAATATCAGGGTTAGACAGTCTTTGAAAGGTACTCTCCTGTCTTGGAGGAGAGGGGTAATATCGGGCTTAGACAGTCTTTGATAGGTACTCTCCTGTCTTGGAGGAGAGGGGGATATCAGACTTAGACAGTCTTTGGAAGGTACTCTCCTGGCTGGGAGGAGAGGGGTAATATCAGACTTAGACCGTCTTTGAAAGGTACTCTCCTGTCTGGGAGGAGAGGGGTAATATCAGGCTTAGACAGTCTTTGGAAGGTACTCTCCTGTCTCGGAGGAGAGGGGTAATATCAGGCTTAGACAGTCTTTGAAAGGTACTCTCCTGTCTCGGAGGAGAGGGGTAATATCAGGCTTAGACAGTCTTTGAAAGGTACTCTCCTGTCTGGTCAGAGAGGGGTAATATCAGACTTAGACAGTCTTTAAAAGGTACTCTCCTGTCTGGGAGGAGAGGGGTAATATCAGGCTTAGACAGTCTTTGGAAGGTACTCTCCTGTCTCGGAGGAGAGGGGTAATATCAGGCTTAGACAGTCTTTGAAAGGTACTCTCCTGGCTGGGAGGAGAGGGGTAATATCAGGCTTAGACAGTCTTTGAAAGGTACTCTCCTGGCTCGGAGGAGAGGGGGGATATCAGGCTTAGACAGTCTTTGAAAGGTACTCTCCTGTCTTGGAGGAGAGGGGTAATATCAGGCTTAGACAGTCTTTGAAAGGTACTCTCCTGTCTCGGAGGAGAGGGGTAATATCAGACTTAGACAGTCTTTGAAAGGTACTCTCCTGTCTTGGAGGAGATTGGTAATATCAGGCTTAGACAGTCTTTGAAAGGTACTCTCCTGTCTCGGAGGAGAGGGGTAATATCAGGCTTAGACAGTCTTTGAAAGGTACTCTCCTGTCTTGGAGGAGAGGGGTAATATCAGGGTTAGACAGTCTTTGAAAGGTACTCTCCTGTCTTGGAGGAGAGGGGTAATATCGGGCTTAGACAGTCTTTGATAGGTACTCTCCTGTCTTGGAGGAGAGGGGGGATATCAGACTTAGACAGTCTTTGGAAGGTACTCTCCTGGCTGGGAGGAGAGGGGTAATATCAGACTTAGACCATCTTTGAAAGGTACTCTCCTGTCTGGGAGGAGAGGGGTAATATCAGGCTTAGACAGTCTTTGGAAGGTACTCTCCTGTCTCGGAGGAGAGGGGTAATATCAGGCTTAGACAGTCTTTGAAAGGTACTCTCCTGTCTCGGAGGAGAGGGGTAATATCAGGCTTAGACAGTCTTTGAAAGGTACTCTCCTGTCTGGTCAGAGAGGGGTAATATCAGACTTAGACAGTCTTTGAAAGGTACTCTCCTGTCTTGGAGGAGATTGGTAATATCAGGCTTAGACAGTCTTTGAAAGGTACTCTCCTGTCTGGGAGGAGAGGGGTAATATCAGGCTTAGACAGTCTTTGGAAGGTACTCTCCTGTCTCGGAGGAGAGGGGTAATATCAGGCTTAGACAGTCTTTGAAAGGTACTCTCCTGGCTGGGAGGAGAGGGGTAATATCAGGCTTAGACAGTCTTTGAAAGGTACTCTCCTGGCTCGGAGGAGAGGGGGGATATCAGGCTTAGACAGTCTTTGAAAGGTACTCTCCTGTCTTGGAGGAGAGGGGTAATATCAGGCTTAGACAGTCTTTGAAAGGTACTCTCCTGTCTCGGAGGAGAGGGGTAATATCAGACTTAGACAGTCTTTGAAAGGTACTCTCCTGTCTTGGAGGAGATTGGTAATATCAGGCTTAGACAGTCTTTGAAAGGTACTCTCCTGTCTCGGAGGAGAGGGGTAATATCAGGCTTAGACAGTCTTTGAAAGGTACTCTCCTGTCTTGGAGGAGAGGGGTAATATCAGGGTTAGACAGTCTTTGAAAGGTACTCTCCTGTCTGGGAGGAGAGGGGTAATATCAGACTTAGACCGTCTTTGAAAGGTAGTCTCCTGGCTGGGAGGAGAGGGGTAATATCAGACTTAGACCGTCTTTGAAAGGTAGTCTCCTGTCTGGGAGGAGAGGGGTAATATCAGGCTTAGACAGTCTTTGAAAGGTACTCTCCTGTCTGGTCAGAGAGGGGTAATATCAGACTTAGACAGTCTTTGAAAGGTACTCTCCTGTCTGGGAGGAGAGGGGTAATATCAGGCTTAGACAGTCTTTGGAAGGTACTCTCCTGTCTCGGAGGAGAGGGGTAATATCAGGCTTAGACAGTCTTTGAAAGGTACTCTCCTGGCTGGGAGGAGAGGGGTAATATCAGGTTTAGACAGTCTTTGAAAGGTACTCTCCTGTCTGGGAGGAGAGGGGTAATATCAGGCTTAGACAGTCTTTGAAAGGTACTCTCCTGGCTCGGAGGAGAGGGGGGATATCAGGCTTAGACAGTCTTTGAAAGGTACTCTCCTGTCTTGGAGGAGAGGGGTAATATCAGGCTTAGACAGTCTTTGAAAGGTACTCTCCTGTCTCGGAGGAGAGGGGTAATATCAGACTTAGACAGTCTTTAAAAGGTACTCTCCTGGCTCGGAGGAGAGGGGGGATATCAGGCTTAGACAGTCTTTGAAAGGTACTCTCCTGGCTCGGAGGAGAGGGGGGATATCAGGCTTAGACAGTCTTTGAAAGGTACTCTCCTGTCTCGGAGGAGAGGGGTAATATCAGGCTTAGACAGTCTTTGAAAGGTACTCTCCTGTCTTGGAGGAGAGGGGTAATATCAGGGTTAGACAGTCTTTGAAAGGTACTCTCCTGTCTGGGAGGAGAGGGGTAATATCAGACTTAGACCGTCTTTGAAAGGTAGTCTCCTGGCTGGGAGGAGAGGGGTAATATCAGACTTAGACCGTCTTTGAAAGGTAGTCTCCTGTCTGGGAGGAGAGGGGTAATATCAGGCTTAGACAGTCTTTGAAAGGTACTCTCCTGTCTGGTCAGAGAGGGGTAATATCAGACTTAGACAGTCTTTGAAAGGTACTCTCCTGTCTGGGAGGAGAGGGGTAATATCAGGCTTAGACAGTCTTTGGAAGGTACTCTCCTGTCTCGGAGGAGAGGGGTAATATCAGGCTTAGACAGTCTTTGAAAGGTACTCTCCTGGCTGGGAGGAGAGGGGTAATATCAGGTTTAGACAGTCTTTGAAAGGTACTCTCCTGTCTGGGAGGAGAGGGGTAATATCAGGCTTAGACAGTCTTTGAAAGGTACTCTCCTGGCTCGGAGGAGAGGGGGGATATCAGGCTTAGACAGTCTTTGAAAGGTACTCTCCTGTCTTGGAGGAGAGGGGTAATATCAGGCTTAGACAGTCTTTGAAAGGTACTCTCCTGTCTCGGAGGAGAGGGGTAATATCAGGCTTAGACAGTCTTTGAAAGGTACTCTCCTGTCTGGGAGGAGAGGGGTAATATCAGGCTTAGACAGTCTTTGAAAGGTACTCTCCTGTCTCGGAGGAGAGGGGTAATATCAGGTTTAGACAGTCTTTGAAAGGTACTCTCCTGGCTCGGAGGAGTGAAAACAGTAACACCAACCGGCACTTCATTCTTGTGGCACCCTGCTGATGTGAGCTATGCAGCTAGAGGGGGACCCTTCCTGACAGGAAGAGGGGCCTAGTGGCCAGGGGGACCTCCTAAAATTGAGTGGATTTTAATTTGGCACCAGGCTGTTTTACTGTGAGTCTGCTCAGGCTCGGGGGGGGGGGGGTGCAAAACGGCGAGCGTAAATTGGGATTATTTATACGTGAACATAATCCTGTTTCAAATAAAGGATTTTTTTTACCTGACATGCAGAGTGGAGACTGACAGGCACTATTAATAGTGTTATCTTACCTTCCAGGTTCCAAACTCATAAGGGTTCGGAATGTACTTGCCTCGTTCTCATATCAGTGTCTGTGCTTGTCAGCTTGTGTACATGGTGAAATGTAGAAAGAAAGTTGTACTGCCTTACACAGCAAAGTTGTACTGCCTTACACAGCATTTATATTTGAGTCATTTAGCAGACACTTATCCAGAGGAATTTACATTTGAGTCATTTAGCAGACACTCTTATCCAGAGGAATTTACATTTGAGTCATTTAGCAGACACTCTTATCCAGAGGAATTTACATTTGAGTCATTTAGCAGACACTCTTATCCAGAGGAATTTACATTTGAGTCATTTAGCAGACACTTATCCAGAGGAATTTACATTTGAGTCATTTAGCAGACACTCTTATCCAGAGGAATTTACATTTGAGTCATTTAGCAGACACTCTTATCCAGAGGAATTTACATTTGAGTCATTTAGCAGACACTCTTATCCAGAGGAATTTACAAGAGCAATTAGCATTAAGAGCCTTGGTCATGGGCACATCAGCACATCTTTCACCTGGTCGGCTCTGGGATTTAAACCAACAACCTTTCGGGTAACTGGCCCAACGCTATTAACCCTCTCAGCTACCTGCCGCTCTAGCAGTGACCTCTACGCCGACACAGTCTTGCACAAAAGCCTAAACATAACTTAATTTGTACATGAGTACAGTCGTACATATGCAATCATGTTACCAATAATTGTACACTCCTGCCCACCCTCCTCCCCCACCACCTTCTCTCAATGTACACCATTGTAGTTGACTCCCCCACCTCTCTATGTACAGGATGGTAGTTGACTCCTCCCTCCACACCTCTCTATGTACAGGATGGTAGTTGACTCCCCCACCTCTCTATGTACAGGATGGTAGTTGACTCCTCCCTCCACACCTCTCTATGTACAGGATGGTAGTTGACTCCTCCCTCCACACCTCTCTATGTACAGGATGGTAGTTGACTCCTCCCTCCACACCTCTCTATGTACAGGATGGTAGTTGACTCCTCTCTCCACACCTCTCTATGTACAGGATGGTAGTTGACTCCTCCCTCCACACCTCTCTATGTACAGGATGGTAGTTGACTCCTCCCTCCACACCTCTCTATGTACAGGATGGTAGTTGACTCCTCCCTCCACACCTCTCTATGTACAGGAGGGATGTAGTGATAAGTGCTGTAAGGTTGGATGTCCTGACAGACTGCTCAGACAATAACCAGTGACCTACAGGACACAGACAGCGCTGCTGGCTGATTTATCTGACAGACGCCTCTCTGATAGTGGACTGTCCTGTATCCAATGAGATGATTTATCAGAGTGGAGAGTGGAGGAGACTAGCTTAGCACACGTATGCACATAAAAAGACGCGCACACACACACACACACACAGACCTTTAACTGAGTCAGCATTATCTATTTATCAGTGTTGTGGATGGAAACCTTTTTAAGTGATGCACCTTTGAAGGCTGTAGATCCGACATGGTGACAGAGAGAAGCTAGGCCACTCTTCGTTGTCATGGAGAGAGCCTGTCACGGCGAATTAAGGGCGTTGTCGGTGAGGAGAGAGGCCTTGCGGAGAGAGCGCTGTGCTCGGACTGACGGAGTCTCAGAGATGATAGTCATGTAATACCCAACAAGTCTCAGCTTTGAAGGATCCATCACAATTACCTGAGAGGAACAGGATGTCTTGATACTCCGCTTGGGGAGCTGGATCAGAGCCATCTCTCTTCCATCCCTCCTTTTAGTCCAAAGGATTCGACTTAATGAACGTGGATGCAGTTCCTCATCAACCCAAAGTTAGATTGTCATCCCAATGAAAATAACATTTCTGGCCGACTTACTAAAAAGCCCACGGATGCCAGAAAACCAATGAGTTAATTGAAACATTAAACAGCTAAATGAAATGCCTTCTTTAATCAACAACCTTGTAAACAACAACTGGACCTACGGTACAGGATACTACATCTACACGACTGTACCTCCTCCTAGAGAGAGAAATGCTGGATCTATCACTAGGTAGAGTTCAAGCCATGTTTATGAAACCACACCACCACGCCATTATTCCATCACTTTGTATATGCTGATCAATACAACCACAAGAGACCAAGCAATGAAGCAATAACGTCTCTGACATTAATGTCTCTGATCTCAGATCAAAATGGATCTTTAATTGGGTAGAGGAGTAGCGTTCTTTACAGACGGGGTCCTATCAAACAGTGGTTTAGTACCCCCTCCTCAATGCCAGGCTGAAGTGGCCCTGTGTTGTATGTCTCATACGAGGCGTGATTAAAAACTCCTCTGTGGCCCGTAGCCTCTCGACCTCTGACCCCGGTCCCACTCCATCTCAACCCCTCAGGAAATTAATAAAACATTTCAGACACGATAGCTATCGCATCGCGCCATCTTGGATGAGAGGGATGAAGTGAGAGGAGGAGGGGGGGAAGAGAGAAGAGAGACAAATCAATCAAAATCATCTCAATCTCCTCCCATCGCAGACCAACGCTAGGGTCTACATTCTCAAGATGGCCGCCGATTGAAGCACTTCCTGTGGGGTTCAAGAGCATTTCCTGTGCCAGAGGGCCCTTCAGCTGGGCTACATAACATCATCAATCACTCCCTGCCTTGCTTTCCTTGTTTCTCTCACTTTCCCAGTCAGAGAGAGAGAGGGGAAACAGAGGTGCACGCAAATCACGGGGAAAAATGTAATTATCGCCACAACACAAGTCTGGCTGGAAGATGGAATTTAACCCAGGGAAGAAAAACAGATCTTGTTCTCTCTCTGAGCCCCGGTCCCTCTCTCTCTCTCTCGCTGAGCCCCGGTCCCTCTCTCTCTCTCTCCCTGAGCCCCGGTCCCTCTCTCTCTCTCTCTCTGAGCCCCGGTCCCTCTCTCTCTCTCCCTGAGCCCCGGTCCCTCTCTCTCTCTCCCTGAGCCCCGGTCCCTCTCTCTCTCTCCCTGAGCCCCGGTCCCTCTCTCTCTCTCTCTCGGATCCCTGGTCCCTCTCTCTCTCTGAGCCCCGGTCCCTCTCTCTCTCTCTCTCTCTCTCTCTGAGCCCCGGTCCCTCTCTCTCTCCCTGAGCCCCGGTCCCACTCTCTCTCTCTCTGAACCCCGGTCCCCCTCTCTCTCTCTGAACCCCGGTCCCCCTCTCTCTCTCTCTGAGCCCCGGTCCCTCTCTCTCTCTCTGAGCCCCGGTCCCTCTCTCTCTCTCTGAGCCCCGGTCCCTCTCTCTCCACATCAAGGTAGATCATATCACCATACTCCCAACCCCCCCCCCCCCCCGTCTACACAACAACACAATTACATTTGCTTCGGCTGTGAGAGAATTTGGTTGGATGATTTACTGAAGCAATCAACGCCATCTTGGACCGTTCGCTTTTCCCATAGAGAGAGAGAAAGTCATAATGCTTCAGAGAGAAAGAGAGAGAGAGACCAGTGGGACTGGGGGCCAGGGGCCCTCTTTCTCTCGGTCGGCAATCACCAGATTCTGCCTTTGATTATATTAGCATTAAACAACACCCTGACAGATATGACAAATAGGGGCATTAGAGCATGTCATTTATTCTCCACTCCCTCCCTCTCTCCAGGACCGCTAGGGTTCACTTCCCCTCCCTGACGTCCCCGCGCCCCGCTAGCCCACATCCACACTGCCCCGGTGACACCAGAACGGATGTGTAATCTCTCTAGATTACCTCTCTTTTGGAAAACAAGTGAAGTGAATAATGGGAAGTAAATGGGATGGAGGGGAGGAGCAGGGGAGGAGGAGGAAAAAGGCAGACGAAAGGCGGTGTTTCTTTTTAAAATAAAACAGATTAAAAAAAGCGCAGTGCGGTCTGAGAGAGAGGTGTCATTAATCAATTGTGTTTTCTGTTTTTTTTTAAATAGGAAACCCCTCTTCTGCTAACAAACAAGGCCCAGCAGGGAAACAGTTATTATCCTGCATCTTGGTGGTGTGTGTGTGTGTCTCTGCACTGTGGTGGTGTGTCTCTGCACTGTGGTGGTGTGTCTCTGCACTGTGGTGGTGTGTCTCTGCACTGTGGTGGTGTGTCTCTGCACTGTGGTGGTGTGTCTCTGCACTGTGGTGGTGTGTCTCTGCACTGTGGGGGTGTGTCTCTGCACTGTGGTGGTGTGTCTCTGCACTGTGGTGGTGTGTCTCTGCACTGTGGGGGTGTGTCTCTGCACTGTGGGGGTGTGTCTCTGCACTGTGGGGGTGTGTCTCTGCACTGTGGGGGTGTGAGTGTGTCTCTGCACTGTGGTGGTGTGTCTCTGCACTGTGGGGGTGTGAGTGTGTCTCTGCACTGTGGGGGTGTGTCTCTGCACTGTGGTGGTGTGTCTCTGCACTGTGGTGGTGTGTCTCTGCACTGTGGTGGTGTGTCTCTGCACTGTGGGGGTGTGAGTGTGTCTCTGCACTGTGGTGGTGTGTCTCTGCACTGTGGTGGTGTGTCTCTGCACTGTGGTGGTGTGTCTCTGCACTGTGGGGGTGTGAGTGTGTCTCTGCACTGTGGGGGTGTGAGTGTGTCTCTGCACTGTGGGGGTGTGTCTCTGCACTGTGGTGGTGTGTCTCTGCACTGTGGTGGTGTGTCTCTGCACTGTGGTGGTATGTCTCTGCACTGTGGGGGTGTGTCTCTGCACTGTGGTGGTGTGTCTCTGCACTGTGGTGGTGTGTCTCTGCACTGTGGTGGTGTGTCTCTGCACTGTGGTGGTGTGTCTCTGCACTGTGGGGGTGTGAGTGTGTCTCTGCACTGTGGTGGTGTGTCTCTGCACTGTGGGGGTGTGAGTGTGTCTCTGCACTGTGGGGGTGTGAGTGTGTCTCTGCACTGTGGTGGTGTGTCTCTGCACTGTGGTGGTGTGTCTCTGCACTGTGGTGGTGTGTCTCTGCACTGTGGGGGTGTGAGTGTGTCTCTGCACTGTGGTGGTGTGTCTCTGCACTGTGGTGGTGTGTCTCTGCACTGTGGTGGTGTGTCTCTGCACTGTGGGGGTGTAAGTGTGTCTCTGCACTGTGGTGGTGTGTCTCTGCACTGTGGGGGTGTGAGTGTGTCTCTGCACTGTGGTGGTGTGTCTCTGCACTGTGGGGGTGTGAGTGTGTCTCTGCACTGTGGGGGTGTGAGTGTGTCTCTGCACTGTGGTGGTGTGAGTGTGTCTCTGCACTGTGGTGGTGTGTGGTGGTGTGTCTCTGCACTGTGGTGGTGTGTCTCTGCACTGTGGGGGTGTGTCTCTGCACTGTGGGGGTGTGAGTGTGTCTCTGCACTGTGGTGGTGTGTCTCTGCACTGTGGGGGTGTGAGTGTGTCTCTGCACTGTGGGGGTGTGAGTGTGTCTCTGCACTGTGGGGGTGTGAGTGTGTCTCTGCACTGTGGTGGTGTGAGTGTGTCTCTGCACTGTGGTGGTGTGTCTCTGCACTGTGGGGGTGTGAGTGTGTCTCTGCACTGTGGGGATGTGTCTCTGCACTGTGGTGGTGTGTCTCTGCACTGTGGTGGTGTGTCTCTGCACTGTGGGGGTGTGAGTGTGTCTCTGCACTGTGGTGGTGTGTCTCTGCACTGTGGGGGTGTGTGTGTGTCTCTGCACTGTGGTGGTGTGTCTCTGCACTGTGGGGGTGTGAGTGTGTCTCTGCACTGTGGTGGTGTGTCTCTGCACTGTGGGGGTGTGTGTGTGTCTCTGCACTGTGGTGGTGTGTCTCTGCACTGTGGTGGTGTGTCTCTGCACTGTGGTGGTGTGTCTCTGCACTGTGGTGGTGTGTCTCTGCACTGTGGGGGTGTGAGTGTGTCTCTGCACTGTGGTGGTGTGTCTCTGCACTGTGGGGGTGTGAGTGTGTCTCTGCACTGTGGTGGTGTGTCTCTGCACTGTGGGTGTGTGAGTGTGTCTCTGCACTGTGGTGGTGTGTCTCTGCACTGTGGGGGTGTGAGTGTGTCTCTGCACTGTGGGGGTGTGAGTGTGTCTCTGCACTGTGGGGGTGTGAGTGTGTCTCTGCACTGTGGGGGTGTGAGTGTGTCTCTGCACTGTGGGGGTGTGTGTGTGTCTCTGCACTGTGGTGGTGTGTGTGTGTCTCTGCACTGTGGGGGTGTGTGTGTGTGTGTGTCTCTGCACTGTGGGTGTGTGTGTGTGTGTGTGTGTCTCTGCACTGTGGGGGTGTGTGTGTGTCTCTGCACTGTGGGGGTGTGAGTGTGTCTCTGCACTGTGGGGGTGTGAGTGTGTCTGCACTGTGGTGGTGTGTCTCTGCACTGTGGTGGTGTGAGTGTGTCTCTGCACTGTGGGGGTGTGAGTGTGTCTCTGCACTGTGTGTGTGTGTGTGTCTCTGCACTGTGGGGGTGTGTGTGTGTGTGTCTCTGCACTGTGGGGGTGTGTGTGTGTCTCTGCACTGTGGGGGTGTGAGTGTGTCTCTGCACTGTGGGGGTGTGAGTGTGTCTGCACTGTGGTGGTGTGTCTCTGCACTGTGGTGGTGTGTCTCTGCACTGTGGTGGTGTGTCTCTGCACTGTGGTGGTGTGTCTCTGCACTGTGGGGGTGTGTGTGTGTCTCTGCACTGTGGGGGTGTGTGTGTGTCTCTGCACTGTGGGGGTGTGAGTGTGTCTCTGCACTGTGGGGGTGTGAGTGTGTCTCTGCACTGTGGGGGTGTGAGTGTGTCTCTGCACTGTGGGGGTGTGAGTGTGTCTCTGCACTGTGGGGGTGTGTGTGTGTGTCTCTGCACTGTGGTGGTGTGTGTGTGTCTCTGCACTGTGGTGGTGTGTGTGTGTGTCTCTGCACTGTGGGGGTGTGTGTGTGTGTCTCTGCACTGTGGGGGTGTGTGTGTGTGTGTGTGTCTCTGCACTGTGGGGGTGTGTGTGTGTGTGTGTGTCTCTGCACTGTGGGGGTGTGTGTGTGTGTGTGTGTGTCTCTGCACTGTGGGGGTGTGTGTGTGTGTGTCTCTGCACTGTGGGGGTGTGTGTGTGTGTGTCTCTGCACTGTGGGGGTGTGTGTGTGTGTGTCTCTGCACTGTGGGTGGGTGTGTGTGTGTCTCTGCACTGTGGGTGTGTGTGTGTGTGTCTCTGCACTGTGGGAGTGTGTGTGTGTGTCTCTGCACTGTGGGGGTGTGTGTGTGTGTGTCTCTGCACTGTGGGGGTGTGTGTGTGTGTGTGTGTGTGTCTCTGCACTGTGGGTGTGTGTGTGTGTCTCTGCACTGTGGGTGTGTGTGTGTCTCTGCACTGTGGGGGTGTGTGTGTGTCTCTGCACTGTGGGGGTGTGTGTGTGTCTCTGCACTGTGGGGGTGTGTGTGTGTCTCTGCACTGTGGGGGTGTGTGTGTGTCTCTGCACTGTGGGGGTGTGTGTGTGTCTCTGCACTGTGGGGGTGTGTGTGTGTCTCTGCACTGTGGGGGTGTGTGTGTGTCTCTGCACTGTGGGGGTGTGTGTGTGTCTCTGCACTGTGGGGGTGTGTGTGTGTCTCTGCACTGTGGGGGTGTGTGTGTGTCCCTGCACTGTGGGGTTGTGTGTGTGTCTCTGCACTGTGGGTGTGTGTGTGTGTGTCTCTGCACTGTGGGGGTGTGTGTGCGTCTCTGCACTGTGGGGGTGTGTGTGTGTCTCTGCACTGTGGGGGTGTGTGTGTGTCTCTGCACTGTGGGGGTGTGTGTGTGTGTCTCTGCACTGTGGGGGTGTGTGTGTGTCTCTGCACTGTGGGGGTGTGTGTGTGTGTCTCTGCACTGTGGGGGTGTGTGTGTGTCTCTGCACTGTGGGGTGTGTGTGTGTGTCTCTGCACTGTGGGGTGTGTGTGTGTGTGTCTGCACTGTGGGGTGTGTGTGTGTGTGTCTCTGTACTGTGGGTGTGTGAGTGCATTTGGTTGGGTACTTGGCTGTATAGGAGCAGCATATGTGTTCTTACAAGCCTATAAGGAAATAGTATGTTTGTGATTATGTACGAGGTGTGTCTCTCATCCATGTGTAACACACTGTGTGTGGGTGTTTGTATGTGTGTGTAACACACTGTGTGTGGGGGTGTTTGTATGTGTGTGTAACACACTATGTGTGGGGGTGTTTGTATGTGTGTGTAACACACTGTGTGTGGGGGTGTTTGTATGTGTGTGTAACACACTGTGTGTGGGGGTGTTTGTATGTGTGTGTAACACACTGTGTGTGGGGGTGTTTGTATGTGTGTGGATGGGTGTTTGTGTATTTCTGTGTACTGTGTGTGTATGTGTTTACAGATGTCTGTGTGTGTGTGTGTGTGTGTGTGTGTGTGTGTGTGTGTGTGTCTCTGCACTGTGGGGGTGTGTGTGTGTCTCTGCACTGTGGGGGTGTGTGTGTGTCTCTGCACTGTGGGGGTGTGTGTGTGTCTCTGCACTGTGGGGGTGTGTGTGTGTCTCTGCACTGTGGTGGTGTGTCTCTGCACTGTGGTGGTGTGTCTCTGCACTGTGGTGGTGTGTCTCTGCACTGTGGTGGTGTGTCTCTGCACTGTGGTGGTGTGTCTCTGCACTGTGGTGGTGTGTCTCTGCACTGTGGGGGTGTGAGTGTGTCTCTGCACTGTGGTGGTGTGTCTCTGCACTGTGGTGGTGTGTCTCTGCACTGTGGTGGTGTGTCTCTGCACTGTGGGGGTGTGAGTGTGTCTCTGCACTGTGGGGGTGTGAGTGTGTCTCTGCACTGTGGGGGTGTGTCTCTGCACTGTGGTGGTGTGTCTCTGCACTGTGGTGGTGTGTCTCTGCACTGTGGTGGTATGTCTCTGCACTGTGGGGGTGTGTCTCTGCACTGTGGTGGTGTGTCTCTGCACTGTGGTGGTGTGTCTCTGCACTGTGGTGGTGTGTCTCTGCACTGTGGTGGTGTGTCTCTGCACTGTGGGGGTGTGAGTGTGTCTCTGCACTGTGGTGGTGTGTCTCTGCACTGTGGGGGTGTGAGTGTGTCTCTGCACTGTGGGGGTGTGAGTGTGTCTCTGCACTGTGGTGGTGTGTCTCTGCACTGTGGTGGTGTGTCTCTGCACTGTGGTGGTGTGTCTCTGCACTGTGGGGGTGTGAGTGTGTCTCTGCACTGTGGTGGTGTGTCTCTGCACTGTGGTGGTGTGTCTCTGCACTGTGGTGGTGTGTCTCTGCACTGTGGGGGTGTAAGTGTGTCTCTGCACTGTGGTGGTGTGTCTCTGCACTGTGGGGGTGTGAGTGTGTCTCTGCACTGTGGTGGTGTGTCTCTGCACTGTGGGGGTGTGAGTGTGTCTCTGCACTGTGGGGGTGTGAGTGTGTCTCTGCACTGTGGTGGTGTGAGTGTGTCTCTGCACTGTGGTGGTGTGTCTCTGCACTGTGGTGGTGTGTCTCTGCACTGTGGGGGTGTGTCTCTGCACTGTGGGGGTGTGAGTGTGTCTCTGCACTGTGGTGGTGTGTCTCTGCACTGTGGGGGTGTGAGTGTGTCTCTGCACTGTGGGGGTGTGTGTGTGTCTCTGCACTGTGGGGGTGTGAGTGTGTCTCTGCACTGTGGTGGTGTGAGTGTGTCTCTGCACTGTGGTGGTGTGTCTCTGCACTGTGGGGGTGTGAGTGTGTCTCTGCACTGTGGGGATGTGTCTCTGCACTGTGGTGGTGTGTCTCTGCACTGTGGTGGTGTGTCTCTGCACTGTGGGGGTGTGAGTGTGTCTCTGCACTGTGGTGGTGTGTCTCTGCACTGTGGGGGTGTGTGTGTGTCTCTGCACTGTGGTGGTGTGTCTCTGCACTGTGGGGGTGTGAGTGTGTCTCTGCACTGTGGTGGTGTGTCTCTGCACTGTGGGGGTGTGTGTGTGTCTCTGCACTGTGGTGGTGTGTCTCTGCACTGTGGTGGTGTGTCTCTGCACTGTGGTGGTGTGTCTCTGCACTGTGGTGGTGTGTCTCTGCACTGTGGGGGTGTGAGTGTGTCTCTGCACTGTGGTGGTGTGTCTCTGCACTGTGGGGGTGTGAGTGTGTCTCTGCACTGTGGTGGTGTGTCTCTGCACTGTGGGTGTGTGAGTGTGTCTCTGCACTGTGGTGGTGTGTCTCTGCACTGTGGGGGTGTGAGTGTGTCTCTGCACTGTGGGGGTGTGAGTGTGTCTCTGCACTGTGGGGGTGTGAGTGTGTCTCTGCACTGTGGGGGTGTGAGTGTGTCTCTGCACTGTGGGGGTGTGTGTGTGTCTCTGCACTGTGGTGGTGTGTGTGTGTCTCTGCACTGTGGGGGTGTGTGTGTGTGTGTGTCTCTGCACTGTGGGTGTGTGTGTGTGTGTGTGTGTCTCTGCACTGTGGGGGTGTGTGTGTGTCTCTGCACTGTGGGGGTGTGAGTGTGTCTCTGCACTGTGGGGGTGTGAGTGTGTCTGCACTGTGGTGGTGTGTCTCTGCACTGTGGTGGTGTGAGTGTGTCTCTGCACTGTGGGGGTGTGAGTGTGTCTCTGCACTGTGTGTGTGTGTGTGTCTCTGCACTGTGGGGGTGTGTGTGTGTGTGTCTCTGCACTGTGGGGGTGTGTGTGTGTCTCTGCACTGTGGGGGTGTGAGTGTGTCTCTGCACTGTGGGGGTGTGAGTGTGTCTGCACTGTGGTGGTGTGTCTCTGCACTGTGGTGGTGTGTCTCTGCACTGTGGTGGTGTGTCTCTGCACTGTGGTGGTGTGTCTCTGCACTGTGGGGGTGTGTGTGTGTCTCTGCACTGTGGGGGTGTGTGTGTGTCTCTGCACTGTGGGGGTGTGAGTGTGTCTCTGCACTGTGGGGGTGTGAGTGTGTCTCTGCACTGTGGGGGTGTGAGTGTGTCTCTGCACTGTGGGGGTGTGAGTGTGTCTCTGCACTGTGGGGGTGTGTGTGTGTGTCTCTGCACTGTGGTGGTGTGTGTGTGTCTCTGCACTGTGGTGGTGTGTGTGTGTGTCTCTGCACTGTGGGGGTGTGTGTGTGTGTCTCTGCACTGTGGGGGTGTGTGTGTGTGTGTGTGTCTCTGCACTGTGGGGGTGTGTGTGTGTGTGTGTGTCTCTGCACTGTGGGGGTGTGTGTGTGTGTGTGTGTGTCTCTGCACTGTGGGGGTGTGTGTGTGTGTGTCTCTGCACTGTGGGGGTGTGTGTGTGTGTGTCTCTGCACTGTGGGGGTGTGTGTGTGTGTGTCTCTGCACTGTGGGTGGGTGTGTGTGTGTCTCTGCACTGTGGGTGTGTGTGTGTGTGTCTCTGCACTGTGGGAGTGTGTGTGTGTGTCTCTGCACTGTGGGGGTGTGTGTGTGTGTGTCTCTGCACTGTGGGGGTGTGTGTGTGTGTGTGTGTGTGTCTCTGCACTGTGGGTGTGTGTGTGTGTCTCTGCACTGTGGGTGTGTGTGTGTCTCTGCACTGTGGGGGTGTGTGTGTGTCTCTGCACTGTGGGGGTGTGTGTGTGTGTCTCTGCACTGTGGGGGTGTGTGTGTGTCTCTGCACTGTGGGGTGTGTGTGTGTGTCTCTGCACTGTGGGGTGTGTGTGTGTGTCTCTGTACTGTGGGTGTGTGAGTGCATTTGGTTGGGTACTTGGCTGTATAGGAGCAGCATATGTGTTCTTACAAGCCTATAAGGAAATAGTATGTTTGTGATTATGTACGAGGTGTGTCTCTCATCCATGTGTAACACACTGTGTGTGGGTGTTTGTATGTGTGTGTAACACACTGTGTGTGGGGGTGTTTGTATGTGTGTGTAACACACTGTGTGTGGGGGTGTTTGTATGTGTGTGTAACACACTGTGTGTGGGGGTGTTTGTATGTGTGTGTAACACACTGTGTGTGGGGGTGTTTGTATGTGTGTGTAACACACTGTGTGTGGGGGTGTTTGTATGTGTGTGGATGGGTGTTTGTGTATTTCTGTGTACTGTGTGTGTATGTGTTTACAGATGTCTGTGTGTGTGTGTGTGTGTGTGTGTGTGTGTGTGTGTGTGTGTGTGTGTGTGTGTGTGTGTGTGTGAGTGCGCTTACCTGTGTGTGTGTGTGTGTGTGTGTGTGTGTGTGTGTGTGTGCGGTGTATTAATACATGTAAATGTCCAGTCAGGACCAGCAGACCATGGCCTCTCCCTGATCCCTGCTCCCCACCATTAGCTGTGTGATCTATCTCCAGTTTATTGACACCCAGCCCATTGATCTACTGCTGCACCACACATGCTATGATTCCTTCATCTGTATTCATGAATCCTCCATCAGCGCCGCACTAAATAAACTTGGACACGAAACACAACCAAACAGAAGGGGATGCTGCTAACCGGAATCAATGCAAAGCAGCATTTCCCCTCCTCATCAGGTTGGCCCCAGCCACAGAGGAACGCTGAGGGCCACCAGGGTCAAAGGTGGACGGACAGGTCGGGAACCCTTGACCTTAATGCCAATATCAGCGGTCATTAAAGATGCCTTCTCTCTCGTTTGGAGAAAGGGAACGAGAGATTGGGGTGACTGTGGAATGGCCTGGGGGGAGGTGAGGAGGAGAGATAGGAAGAGATGGTTCCTCCATCTCTCCATCCTGGAGTTACTGCACTCAAGGTGAGGACGATAGGGACGATAACTCAGATGGGGTGAAGAGGAGGGAGAGAGAGGGAGGGAAGGAAAGAGAGAGGTGGAGGTAAAGAGACAAAGATGGAAGACTTGCCTGAGAACAGAGCAGCATGACCAGCTCTACCACCGAACTGCTGGACTTCATACACATCAGACCTGGAGAAAGAGAGGAGGGGAGAAAGACAGGGAGAGAGAGGACGTGGAGAGAGAGAGAGAGGACGTGGAGAGAGAGAGGAGGGGAGAAAGACAGGGAGAGAGAGGACGTGGAGAGAGAGAGAGAGGACGTGGAGAGAGAGAGAGAGAGGACGTGGAGAGAGAGAGAGAGAGGACGTGGAGAGAGAGAGAGAGAGGACGTGGAGAGAGAGAGAGAGAGAGAGGGAGAGAGAGAGGGAGAGAGAGAGGGAGAGAGAGAGGGAGAGAGAGAGAGAGAGGACGTGGAGAGAGAGGGAGAGAGAGAGGACGTGGAGAGAGGGAGAGAGAGAGAGGACGTGGAGAGAGAGGGAGAGAGAAAGGACGTGGAGAGAGAGGGAAAGAGAGAGAGAGGGGGGGATAGAGAGACAAGGAGAGTGAAAGTTTAAACTAAAATACAAGCTCACTGCCATGACAACCATTTTGGCTGCCTTCTTCAGTGAAAATGTAGACGTGTGTAGTAGTGTGTGCACGCTCCAATGAACCCACACACAAACACAATCTGACCAGAAGTACCTAATCTGACGACATCTGCGTGGGGACAGAGTAGTATTGATGTGGCCTAATGAGTGGACATGATGTTACTGTAAACTAATACATATTGGGCCTTGTATTACAGGCTGAGACGTGGTTCAGCATATGTCTCATTGATCCTATAGTGGTGGAAGGTCTGAGGGGAAGAGGGGGGCAGGGGGTGGGGGCAGTGGAGTGGCCAGGGGTAATTTCATATGCAGAGAGGAAAAGGGACCTCTGCATTCTCAGTTACTCTGGTCTGTGCACGCCAACGCACACACGTATGAATGGATACACACACATAATCCCCCCACACTCCCAGACACACAAATCCCTAACCCCCCCCCCTCACCCCCCCTGCAGCTATCAATCAACTTTCCATTTTGTTTGGTGGCAGTAGACATCCCAAACACTCCCATTAGTGGGCTGACCCCTGACCCAGGCCTCTAGGACCCGCCCCTCCCCTCCCTGTACCGCAGCACAGCTACAATCAGTTAGTTAAAACTGATCCACTCTACTGAGGCCTTTACCAGCCTTGATGTCATTACCAAAGGGCCTGTGTTAGTGCTGTTTAGATGAAGAAGCGTGTGAAATGGCCCGTAATTCTGCAGTGTGTATACTAGTGTGGCTGTGTCTGAGGGTGGGATGGTAAGTTTAGCCCTCAGATCATTGACAGTCAGGTCGGAAATCTAGAGAAACCTTTTATTGAGATAAGTGGTCCATAGAAAAGACGAGTTTGATATCATTATAATGTAGTGTGTGTGTGTGTGTGTGTGTATAAGGACTTTGTGACATCTACTGATGTAAAGAGGGCTTTATAAATGCATTTGATTTGTGTGGGAATCCATGTGGTCCATGATGCTCTCTAGACGGGTACTTACTGGTGCCCTCGATGAGGAGCTCCTGTCCGTGACTACCCAGCAGGGTGCGAGAGAGGAAGGGGGCAAAGTCCACAAAGATCTCTCTCAGTAGGGGGGCAGCCTTATCCAGAGCATGCTCCAGCCTCTCTGAGATACTGAGGGGAAGACAGTCATATTCAAACACATGCACGTTACACGTTTACATCAATACGTCAGCGCCCGGGAAATATGTAGAAACTATATTCAAATGCATAGAGGTGACTTTATAACTGAAATTGATCCACAAAGCAGCAGCTAAAACCATTACAGAATCCACAATATTGTCTTACATCACAACACAAATAGACAAAGAGAGAGAAATTAAGAATGTGTGTCTGTGTGCGTGTGTGAGAGAGAGAGAACTCTCGTGTTCAGGTGGTGTGTGTAGTGACGTATCACCTCATACTGGGGGCTGTGTCCCGGGTCATTGGGGACAGCGTGGGGACAGATGGCAGGTTGGCGCTGGCTGATCCTGGTAGAAACCAGAGAGCCTCATGATTAGTCTGGGAGCAAGACAGGACAGTAGACACACACGAACAGAAGAGCACACACACACACACCTCCCTCATCCACCTCAATGCATTTCTACATAAAGAAAGGAGTGGAGTATAAATGTGGTTTCTGGAGATAATCCAGTGGTTCATTATTAGCATCATTATCAGTATCAGTATCATTATTAGCATCAGTATCATTATCAGTATCATTATTAGCATCAGTATCATTATCAGTATCATTATTAGTATCGGCATCATTATTAGTATCATTATCGTTATCAGTATCATTATTGGCATCGTTATCAGTAGGATTATTAGTATCATTATTAGCATCATTATTGGCATCATTATTAGTATCGGTATCATTATTAGTATCATTATTAGTATCAGTATCATTATTAGCATCGGTATCATTATTAGTATCATTATTACTATCTGTATCATTATTAGTATCATTATTAGCATCATTATCAGTATCATTATTAGTATCAGTATCATTATTAGCATCAGTATCATTATTAGTATCATTATTACCATCAGTATCATTAGTAGTATCATGATTAGTATCAGTATCATTATTAGTATCAGTATCATTATTAGAATCATTATTAGTATCAGTATCATTATTAGCATCAGTAACAGCATTATTAGCTCAGTAACAGCATTATTAGCATCAGTAACAGCATTATTAGCATCAGTAACAGCATTATTAACATCAATAACAGCATTATTAGCATCAGTAACTGCATTATTAGCATCAGTAACAGCATGATTAGCATCAGTATCAGCATTATTTGCATCAGTATCAGCATTATTTGCATCAGTATCATTATTAGTATCGGTATCATTATTAATATCATTATTAGTATCAGTATCATTATTAGTATCAGTATCATTATTAGTATCAGTATTAATATCATTATTAGTATAAGTATCATTATTAGTATCAGTATCATTATTAGTATCATTATTAGCATTAGTATCATTATTAGTATCAGTATCAGCATTATTAGTATCAGTATCATTATTAGTATCAGTATCATTATCGGTATCATTATCATTATTAGTATCAGTATCATTATAAGTATCAGTATTATTAGTATCATTACTAGTATCAGTATTATTAGTATCATTATCATTATTAGTACCAGTATCATTATTAGTATCAGTATCAGTATCATTATCATTATCATTATTAGTATAATTATTAGTATCATTATTAGCATCATTATCAGTATCATTATTAGCATCAGTATCATTATCATTATTAGTATCGGTATCATTATTAGTATCATTATCATGACTGACATCATTATTAGTATCATTATTGGTATCATTATTATTGG
>NW_027258961.1:37500-45602 GCF_045791955.1 Oncorhynchus clarkii lewisi | reverse complement strand
CTCTACTCTCTCTACTCTCTCAACTCTCTACTCTCTCTAGTCTCTCATCAATCTCTTCTCTCTACTCTCTCTACTCTCTCTACTCTCTCTAGTCTCTCATCCCTCTAGCATGAGTTTGTAATGTAGTAATGCAAGCTTTTACATTTTCCTAGAGAGATCTGGGCTCTGTCCTGCTCTGAGAATGACACGTGTTCCTGATCTCAACTCTCAACAAACAGATAGAAAAGCAGCAGGATGGAGGGATGATACTCTCTCTCTTCTTCCTCTCTCCTCCTCCTCCTCCTCCTCCTTCTCCTCCTCCTCCTCCTTCTCCTCCTCCTCGTCCTCCTCCTCCCCCTCGTCCTCCTCCTCCTCCTCATGTGTGTGTGTGCGTATGTGAGCATGTGCACGTGTGTGTGTGTGTGTGTGTGTGTGTCTGTGTGTGTGTGTGTGTGTGCTGTTTCCCTAGACCTACCCTCTCTGGGCCTCGGTGCGTTGGCGTTCCAGCTGTCTCTCCAGGTCGTCTCTCTGCTGGCGGAGCAGGTCTCTCTGTCTCTGGAGATCCCCAGCCGACCCCCTCATCACCTCCAGCTCTGCCCCCAGGGACTCTGTCTTCTGCTGGAGGCCCACTACCAGCTTCTCCAGGCTGACCTTCTCACTGGTGGGAGGAGGAGAGAGAGAGAGAGTATGTTTTAAAAAATACAGTTAAGGATAACTATGGATTATTAGGGATTATTATGGATTATTATAGATAACTACAGTGCCTTGCGAAAGTATTCGGCCCCCTTGAAATTTGCGACCTTTTGCCACATTTCAGGCTTCAAACATAAAGATATAAAACTGTATTTTTTGTGAAGAATCAACAACAAGTGGGACACAATCATGAAGTGGAACGACATTTATTGGATATTTCAAACTTTTTTAACAAATCAAAAACTGAAATATTGGGCGTGCAAAATTATTCAGCCCCTTTACTTTCAGTGCAGCAAACTCTCTCCAGAAGTTCAGTGAGGATCTCTGAATGATCCAATGTTGACCTAAATGACTAATGATGATAAATACAATCCACCTGTGTGTAATCAAGTCTCCGTATAAATGCACCTGCACTGTGATAGTCTCAGAGGTCCGTTAAAAGCGCAGAGAGCATCATGAAGAACAATGAACACACCAGGCAGGTCCGAGATACTGTTGTGAAAAAGTTTAAAGCCGGATTTGGATACAAAAAGATTTCCCAAGCTTTAAACATCCCAAGGAGCACTGTGCAAGCGATAATATTGAAATGGAAGGAGTATCAGACCACTGCAAATCTACCAAGACCTGGCCGTCCCTCTAAACTTTCAGCTCATACAAGGAGAGGACTGATCAGAGATGCTGCCAAGAGGCCCATGATCACTCTGGATGAACTGCAGAGATCTACAGCTGAGGTGGGAGACTCTGTCCATAGGACAACAATCAGTCGTATATTGCACAAATCTGGCCTTTATGGAAGAGTGGCAAGAAGAAAGCCATTTCTTAAAGATATCCATAAAAAGTGTTGTTTAAAGTTTGCCACAAGCCACCTGGGAGACACACCAAACATGTGGAAGAAGGTGCTCTGGTCAGATGAAACCAAAATTGAACTTTTTGGCAACAATGCAAAACGTTATGTTGGGCGTAAAAGCGACACAGCTCATCACCCTGAACACACCATCCCCCCTGTCAAACATGGTGGTGGCAGCATCATGGTTTGGGCCTGCTTTTCTTCAGCAGGGACAGGGAAGATGGTTAAAATTGATGGGAAGATGGATGGAGCCAAATACAGGACCATTCTGGAAGAAAACCATCTGCAAAAGACCTGAGACTGGGACGGAGATTTGTCTTCCAACAAGACAATGATCCAAAACATAAAGCAAAATCTACAATGGAATGGTTCAAAAATAAACATATCCAGGTGTTAGAATGGCCAAGTCAAAGTCCAGACCTGAATCCAATCGAGAATCTGTGGAAAGAACTGAAAACTGCTGTTCACAAATGCTCTCCATCCAACCTCACTGAGCTCGAGCTGTTTTGCAAGGAGGAATGGGAAAAAAATTCAGTCTCTCGATGTGCAAAACTGATAGAGACATACCCCAAGCGACTTACAGCTGTAATCGCAGCAAAAGGTGGCGCTACAAAGTATTAACTTAAGGGGGCTGAATAATTTTGCACGCCCAATTTTTCAGTTTTTGATTTGTTAAAAAAGTTTGAAATATCCAATAAATGTCGTTCCACTTCATGATTGTGTCCCACTTGTTGTTGATTCTTCACAAAAAAAATACAGTTTTATATCTTTATGTTTGAAGCCTGAAATGTGGCAAAAGGTCGCAAAGTTCAAGGGGGCCGAATACTTTTGCAAGGCACTGTATATACGATTTAGAGTTGGATAAACATGGATTTTTCCACAAGAACATATCCAGGATACTACCCTTCACAACATAACCTTCACTCCAAATCAAAACTTCAAACCTACATCCTGATTTGGGACAAAAGTACCCGGAAGGATTCCTACTACCGAAGATTCTTATTCCCAAGGACTATACTGCAAATGCTCTGGCAAACCAACGACTAGTAAAATAAGCACAACAGAAACCTGCAGAACAGATCTGACTGCAACGTCAATTAGCACTGAGGTGTAAAGGAAAAGGTGTCAAAGCCCTTGATCCCAACAACGGCAGGAGAGTTTCACAGCCTCGCCCCACCTAAATACAGAGGCCTTTGAAGCTCCCTCCCCCAACACCCCTTAGATGTAAAAAATGACAAGGCACGGAAAGAGTACAAAAACAAGATCCTTACGGAAAATCGAGAGACACTTTTTTTCTGACTGCTGTAAAAATAAAAGGGAACGTAAGCAACTGAATCCTCCACACAGATCACGCAGTGCTATATTAACACACTACCCCTCTGTTAAGACAGGGTGGGGGGGTGTTAGTGATGGGTGTAAACTCAGAATACTAGACAACGAGGACTCTGAATCAGCCAACGAGGACTCTGAGTCAGCCAACGAGGACTCTGAGTCCGCCAACGAGGACTCTGATTCAGCCAACGAGGACTCTGAATCAGACAACGAGGACTCTTGAGTCAGCCAACGAGGACTCTGAGTCAGCCAACGAGGATTCTGAGTCAGCCAACGAGGACTCTGAGTCAGCCAACGAGGACTCTGAGTCAGCCAACGAGGACTCTGAGTCAGCCAATGAGGACTCTGAGTCAGCAAATGTCAACCTGTACAAGTCTGGAACAGTATTGGTAGAGGGCAACCCCAAACAGTTTCAGCTTGATTTTCACATAATCGAATAGCAGGAGAAGCCACCCTGAACGTGTCAGACCACACCTCTTCATTAAACAACCCTACAGGCGAGCAACCCCAAGAGGAAAGTCACCCAGTAAGACGAACAGCAGGTGAACACACCCCAGTCAACACAAAAACGTTGTCCAGCTCAACAACACCCACCCTTAACCAGACCTGGAGAGCTGGAGGAGCTGGAGCCAGAGAGCTGCCCCCCCCCCCCCCCCCCAAGACCTGAGGGACCCCCCCCCCTCCCCAGACCTGCGGGACCCCCCCCCCCACCCAGACCTGCGGGACCCCCCCCAGACCTTAGCACGTTACCTGTTGAGGAGGTCCAGGGAGGTGTGGAACCTCTGGTTGTCTCTGTGTTTCTCCTCCAGACTCTTCTCAACCTGTTGGTTCTCCCTCTGCACCTCCTTCATCTTCCTCTCCAGGTCCCTCCTCTCCTCCTCCTCCTCCTGCAGATTACTTTGTAGAATATCTACCTGCTCCAGGGCTTCATCCAGACGGCTACGCAGGTCCTGTTTTATCAATCACATTTCAACCAATCAATCAATCAAATGTAGTTTTTTTTTTACATCACCTGTTGTTTATCACAATGTTCTTATGAATCTTTCCAATTACAGTCTGTGGATTGTCCAATTACAGTCTGTGGATTGTCCAATTACAGTCTGTGGATTGTCCAATTATAGTCTGTGGATTGTCCAATTACAGTCTGTGGATTGTCCAATTACAGTCTGTGGATTGTCCAATTACAGTCTGTGGATTGTCCAATTACAGTCTGTGCATTGTCCAATTACAGTCTGCGGATTGTCCAATTACAGTCTGCGGATTGTCCAATTACAGTCTGTGGATTGTCCAATTACAGTCTGTGGATTGTCCAATTACAGTCTGTGGATTGTCCAATTACAGTCTGTGGATTGTCCAATTACAGTCTGTGGATTGTCCAATTACAGTCTGTGGATTGTCCAATTACAGTCTGTGCATTGTCCAATTACAGTCTGCGGATTGTCCAATTACAGTCTGCGGATTGTCCAATTACAGTCTGTGGATTGTCCAATTACAGTCTGTGGATTGTCCAATTACAGTCTGTGCATTGTACAATTACAGTCTGTGCATTGTCCAATTACAGTCTACGGATTGTCCAATTACAGTCTGTGGATTGTCCAATTATAGTCTGTGGATTGTCCAATTACAGTCTGTGGATTGTCCAATTACAGTCGGTGGATTGTCCAATTACAGTCTGTGGATTGTCCAATTACAGTCTGTGGATTGTCCAATTACAGTCTGTGGATTGTCCAATTACATTCTGTGCATTGTCCAATTACAGTCTGTGGATTGTCCAATTATAGTCTGTGGATTGTCAAATTACAGTCTGTGGATTGTCCAATTATAGTCTGTGGATTGTCCAATTACAGTCTGTGGATTGTCCAATTACAGTCTGTGGATTGTCCAATTACAGTCTGTGGATTGTCCAATTACAGTCTGTGGATTGTCCAATTATAGTCTGTGGATTGTCTAATTACAGTCTGTGGATTGTTCAAGCACAGTCTGTGGATTGTCCAATTACAGTCTGTGGATTGTCCAATTACAGTCTGTGGATAGTCGAAGACTAGAAGTACCATCAGGTTTGGAGTCCATAACACTGAAATTTCAATTCCTATTCTCTACCATGCTTTTCAATGAGGGAAATGTGGGACTTTGGTTGACCTTATGCATTGACTGGCATTGATAATGGAATTGTCCCCAAGACTGGTATCCCATGTTGAGCGAGTGATTTGTCTGACCTGTGTTTGTATCTGGTGTTGGGAGAGGAGACCTTTGACAGCCATCAGGGTGCTGTGGCATTGGGAAGTGCGGCCCCGGAGAGGTGAGGAGGAGGAGGACCAAGGTTGACCACCAGAGACATAACCCTCCTCACCACCATGAACCAGCTGAACAGGAAGTAGAATGGGTTGGAGAAAGAGAAGGCAACATCCTGAGTATCCTGAAATATGTCAAAATCTAGACCACATGAACAACATGATAGAGACACACAACTGACATGTTAGTATTACCATCATGAACCAGCTGAACAGGAAGTGGAATGGGTTGGCGAAGGCAACATCCTGAGTAGCTTTGCTTAAAAGAGCCTGAACACATAAAAAACGGCTAGTTTCTCACACCCAGACTAAGTCTAGTCTTGGATTACAACACACTGGTTGTGTCCCAAATAGCACCCTATTCCCTATATAGGGCACTACCTTAGACCAGGGCCCTATTCCCTATGTAGTGCACTACTTTTGACCAGAGCCTTATGGGTCCTGGTTAAAATGAGTACACTATATAGGGAATAGGGTGCCATTTGGGACACAGGCTCTTACTTTAAATTCCACGACTGAATCTGGTTCTGGGAAACCGGCACTGATAAAAAGCACTGATAGTGATATGATATGCCCAGGCCAGGCCTGAATACCTGTGTGATGCTGGTTAGGACCTGCATCAGGCTGACTACCTGTGTGATGCTGGTTAGGACCTGCATCAGGCTGACTACCTGTGTGATGCTGGTTAGGACCTGCAGCAGGCTGACTACCCGTGTGATGCTGGTTAGGACCTGCAGCAGGCTGACTACCCGTGTGATGCTGGTTAGGACCTGCAGCAGGCTGACTACCTGTGTGATGCTGAATACCTGTGTGATGCTGGTTAGGACCTGCATCAGGCTGACTACCTGTGTGATGCTGGTTAGGACCTGCAGCAGGCTGAATACCTGTGTGATCCTGAATACCTGTGTGATGCTGAATACCTGTGTGATGCTGGTTAGGATCTGCAGCAGGCTGAATACCTGTGTGATGCTGGTTAGGACCTGCAGGAGGCTGACTACCTGTGTGATGCTGAATACCTGTGTGATGCTGACTACCTGTGTGATGCTGAATACCTGTGTGATGCTGAATACCTGTGTGATGCTGGTTAGGATCTGCAGCAGGCTGAATACCTGTGTGATGCTGAATACCTGTGTGATGCTGAATACCTGTGTGATGCTGAATACCTGTGTGATGCTGGTTAGCACCTGCAGGAGGCTGAATACCTGCGTGATGCTGAATACCTGTGTGATGCTGGTTAGCACCTGCAGGAGGCTGAATACCTGCGTGATGCTGAATACCTGTGTGATGCTGGTTAGGACCTTCTGAAAGTCGTCCATCTCTGTCCTGTCCTCCGCTCTGCTTGTCTCCTGTAACAGTTTTTATTTTATTTCACGAGGCAAGTCAGTTATTAAGAACAAATTATTTACAACAACGGCCTCTTATGGGGACGGGGGGTATAAAAATATAAATGCATGGAACCAAACATACAGGAAGTCATAGGGGTCAAACATACAGGAAGTCATAGGGGTCAAACATACAGGAAGTCATAGGGGTCAAACATACAGGAAGTCATAGGGGTCAAACATACAGGAAGTCATAGGGGTCAAACATACAGGAAGTCATAGGGGTCAAACATACAGGAAGTCATAGGGGTCAAACATACAGGAAGCCATAGGGGTCAAACATACAGGAAGCCATAGGGGTCAAACATACAGGAAGTCATAGGGGTCAAACATACAGGAAGCCATAGGGGTCAAACATACAGGAAGCCATAGGGGTCAAACATACAGGAAGCCATAGGGGTCAAACATACAGGAAGCCATAGGGGTCAAACATACAGAAAGCCATAGGGGTCAAACATACAGGAAGCCATAGGGGTCAAACATACAAGAAGCCATAGGGGTCAAACATACAGGAAGCCATAGGGGTCAAACATACAGGAAGCCATAGGGGTCAAACATACAGGAAGCCATAGGGGTCAAACATACAGGAAGCCATAGGGGTCAAACATACAGGAAGCCATAGGGGTCAAACATACAGGAAGCCATAGGGGTAAAACATACAGGAAACCATAGGGGTCAAACATACAGGAAGCCATAGGGGTCAAACATACAGGAAGCCATAGGGGTCAAACATACAGGAAATCATAGGGGTCAAACATACAGGAAGCCATAGGGGTTAAACATACAGGAAGACATGGGGGTCAAACATACAGGAAGCCATAGGGGTCAAACATACAGGAAGCCATAGGGGTCAAACATACAGGAAGCCATAGGGGTCAAACATACAGGAAGCCATAGGGGTCAAACATACAGGAAGCCATAGGGGTCAAACATACAGGAAATCATAGGGGTCAAACATACAGGAAGCCATAGGGGTTAAACATACAGGAAGACATGGGGGTCAAACATACAGGAAGCCATAGGGGTCAAACATACAGGAAGCCATAGGGGTCAAACATACAGGAAGCCATAGGGGTCAAACATACAGGAAGCCATAGGGGTCAAACATACAGGAAGCCATAGGGGTCAAACATACAGGAAGTCATAGGGGTCAAACATACAGGAAGCCATAGGGGTCAAACATACAGGAAGTCATAGGGGTCAAACATACAGGAAGCCATAGGGGTCAAACATACAGGAAGCCATAGGGGTCAAACATACAGGAAGCCATAGGGGTCAAACATACAGGAAGCCATAGGGGTCAAACATACAGGAAGCCATAGGGTTCAAACATACAGGAAGCCATAGAGGTCAAACATACAGGAAGTCATAGGGGTCAAACATACAGGAAGCCATAGGGGTCAAACATACAGGAAGCCATAGGGGTCAAACATACAGAAAGCCATAGGGGTCAAACATACAGGAAGCCATAGGGGTCAAACATACAAGAAGCCATAGGGGTCAAACATACAGGAAGCCATAGGGGTCAAACATACAGGAAGCCATAGGGGTCAAACATACAGGAAGCCATAGGGGTCA